>NC_079229.1:14899021-15076521 GCF_029633865.1 Lampris incognitus
TATGTAAAAGGGATCCTCAGCTCAGGCCTATCGCCCTGCCTCGACTGGATTTTGTCCATTGGCAAATAGCTACCAGTCTGGCAAAGACCAGTAGAAAATACTTCACGCTGTACTCTTGTCATCATAACAGTTTGTAGTTATAGAAACATGCATGGTAATTGTGCATGTGTGTGTGTGTGTCAAGATGTTATCTTTTCTACTTGTACTGCAAAACCATTATTTGCACGTGTACATAGGTCTGTGTGTGTGCGTGTGTGTGTGTGTGTGAGAGAGAGAGCGAGAGAGACAGACAGAATGAAAGGGAGAGTGAGCAAGAGTCTTAATGTCTTGAAGAAGCAACTAGTGAGTATAATAGCCACACACACACACACACACACACACACACACACACACACACACACACATACATACACATGCATGTACACAGATGAAAGGCTTGGTACAGGGCTTGAGTAACGATACCTGTTGAGCCGACTACCACATTAGCTATAAGCGGAACACCAGGGACTGAGCAGGGATGAGGTGTGCCAAAACAAATGAATAGATGATATTTGAGTTAGCAGTAAGCTAATCTTGAATTTGTTACAGTGTTAATCAATGGCTCTCAATATGGAGAATTCAAATAGAGAAGCCAACCTTTGCTGCAAGTCCTTCACCCATTATTCTTTAAAGTCGACCCCTAAACTCCTTGAAAGCCTCTGGTGGGGACAAAGCCAAGGATAGAGCTGGATTCTTATTGTGATTTAATCTCTCTCTCTCTCTCTCTCTCTCTCTCTCTCTCTCTCTCTCTCTCTCTCTCTCTCTCTCTCTCTCTCTCTCTCTCTCTCTCTCTCTCTCTCTCCCGCTGTCTGTCTCTCTCACCAGAACAAACATCAAATCCTTATCAGGCTAGACCTGCTCTATCTATCACCAATCAATAACCTTCTTTCTCTGTGTGTGTGTGTGTGTGTGTGTGTGTGGGAGAGTATGTGTTTGTGTGTGTGTACATGTGTGTGTACGTGTGTGTGAGTACGAGTATGTGTGTATACACGTGTGTATTTAAACGTGTGTATGTGTCTGTGTGTGTACACGTGTGTGTATATATGTGTGTGCATGTGTGTGTGTGTGTGTGTGTGTGTGTGTGTGTCTGTGTGTGTCTGTGTGTGTGTGTGTGCACATGTGTGACAGAGAGACAGGTTTTGAGGGGCTGTGCTAACTAAGGTCAAAGATCAGGTAATAGCCCTCCAGCGTGAAATGACAGATGTGGCTCGAGGAAAAGCGAGATAAAACAAAGACGGGGCTTGAAGAAAAGAAGAAAGGAGGGATCTATGCCAGTTGTGTTTGTCCTAAACAACAGATCAGAGAAAAAATTTAATGTTCTTGTTCTTGCTCCCATTCCCTTGCAGTAAGTATAAGTTTGCCCCAGGCACAGATACGAGATCTCTGCCTAAAATAATTGGGTGTGATGGCCAAACTGACAGCAAATGAGAATCTACACAAACAACTGCGTTCACATCCTGCAAAGTGTACTATCACTGTGGGCTTTTTCATTTCATTTTTCCTCCGCAGTGCCCCGCAGCAACTCCAACTACCTGTTTGAAACTGCTGTCAGCTAAACGGCCAACAGTATTGTGACACAGCCGCGAATTGTGCTCTTGCTTGAAGGCAGCAATGCTTCCTCCAATAATAAGGAACACACACAGATATCGGAAGGCTTTGGCCCTTTGTGGTTCCCCGTTTTGCACCGAAGATGAGAGCCAGACATGTCGGTGTGTTACGGATGAGCAAGCCATTAACTGTATTAACCAACAGAGACGTGCGCGCACACACACACACACACACACACACACACACACACACACACACACACACACACACACACACACACACACACACACACACACACACAACTAGAAGCGAGAAATAAGCAATTTCCTTCCACAGCTGTGACATGAGAATGCAATGGAAACTGTATATTAGGTATAAAATATATATCTTTCAGAGATATGACATGCTGTGCTTCTGTTCCCCATATAAAAAAAACAACCTCCGTACAGCCTTGGAGGAGCCGCCAGCGCCGAACCCGTCTTCACTGGTCATTTGAGGTAGATGGAGGAAGAAAAAGAGAGTGAGAGCAAGACAGAGAAAAGGGGCAGGAGAGAGGGAGAGAGAGAGAGAGGGTGAGAGAGAGGGGGGTGCACGGGGGCAATCCTTTGTTCTGTCAAGGACTTAACACAATCAGAGTGTACAGTGTGTCAGGAGCGCACAGGCATATATCAACTTCAATCTCTTTTTAATGAAAAATCCTGCCCTCTCTAATATGTGCAAATTAACCTCCTCTCCCTCCTCCCTCTGCCCCTCCTCTCTCTCTCTCTTTCTCTCTCTCCCTTGCAGAGGCCCCTCTACTCATGCACTCTCTCTCTCCCCCACCCTCTTTCCTTTTTCCGTCCCTTCTCCCTTTGCGCTGGTCTCTCTCTCGCTCTCTCAAGCCTTGCAGAGGCCATCTTCTTTCATTCACAGGACAATCATACGTCCTCTGCAATTCTTATCGCTCCCCCATTTGACAATGGTGTGAAAGAGAATAGCATGGGAGAGAGAGAGAGGGATAGACGAGGACGAGGGAGGCAGACAGAGGAAGAGACAGAGACAGAGGAAGAGAAACAGAGAGGTGTTGCTAACTGGGGTTTTAGCCCTGCCTGCCATTATCTTGTTGTTTCAGTGCAAGTGGACCAAGTCTCATCCCTTATAGCGATAACAATTACTGAGCTGGGTTCGCTGTAAAACAAGGTGGAGGAATTAAAAGAAAAAAGAAAATAGAAAAAGAAAAACAGGCCTCAAGCTGATGTCCAGCCGTGGTGGACTTGCTTCCAACCCTCTGCTGCTCTCCATGGGTTCTGCCACACAATGCCATTACCCTGATTATGGTGATCAGATGGTCATATCCTCACCTTCTCATTCTGCCCATGCTGATTGTAATTTAGAAATTACACCTAATGGGGAATTTTTTAAAAACACGGCGGTCGTCTGTATAGCTGGCTCTGCGGCGTTCCCTACCCTAATGGATTTCCTGATATGGAATCCATTTTTCCGTCATTCGGCCCTGCAGGGGGTCTTGGCTAGCCGGCCCTCCCTCCCTGACTTCCTCCTCCCTCCCAACCCTCCAAAACCCCTTCCCCCATTCCCTAATTGGGGACAACTGGTTTTGGTGACGTTAAGTCATAATCGTTGTTTCTGCTGCTAATTTAAGTGGTTAAGTGTACCGGATCAGCACGCAGACAAAGAAACAAATCCAAGTCGGTCAGTAGCCTAGGTACATTGACTTTTATATTTTCTAATGGACCAAGTTTAAAAAAAAGTTTTCTCAAATTAGTGCAGCCATGCACATTTAGGATCATGCCTGAAAGTGTGCTACAGTTATGCAAAAACTGACCAAAAACCCCAGGTCCTATTCATTAAAATAAAGAATGATTTGCATTTAAAGGTAAATGCAAAAAGAGTTTCAGAGGTTGAAAATATATTTTATTTAAGCACTGTAAGTTTGGTGCAAGTTTGGTATTTTCAGTTCTTTTCAGTAAGGCCTTTCATGGCTGTGGTAGTAGGTCTAACCAGTCCCACCACAGATGAACACCTGTATGCTCTGCATATTTACCAGTTTAGCCACACGTCTGTGTGTGTGTGTTGCGCACGCCTGTGTTGATTCCCCCAGTTCTGCAATATTCTCTCTGAAAAGTACACGTGCGCGCACGCGCGCGCACACACACACACACACACATGCAAATCAAAGCCATCAACAGCTTGTGATAAAGTGAGACGTCGTGGCATAAACAGAATGTGCTGTTACCATGGAAGCCACTTTCACCTCGGAAGCCGAGAGAGAGAGAGAGAGAGAGAGAGAGAGAGAGAGAGAGAGAGAGAGAGAGAGAGAGAGAGAGAGAGAGAGAGAGAGAGAGAGAGAGAGAGAGAGAGAGAGAGAGAGAGAGAAGACAAAGAGAAAATGAGACGGGGGATGACAGAAGGGTAACAGAGACTCACAGAGGATGAAAAAGAGGAAAAGAAAGCCCATGAGTCCGAGGATTTCATCGGCAACATTTCTCAACTTTCCAAACCGTTCAGAGCCTTTCAGAGTCGACCCCTCGATGGTGCAAAACAAAACTGTGTTGGTGCAGTAAATATTCAAAAGGAAGAAATTTCATTAAAATGTTTTTGTGTTTTGTGTGCAAGCAAGTTTGTTTCTCTGCTGGCTGAACATTGATGAGCTCACGGAGTACATAATAAACCTACTGAAGACGTTACGGCGATGGGAGGACGTATTTTTTCGGGGGGGGTTTTTGGAACCATGTCACTTCCTGTTTTGGTCCTAATTCTTACTCTAATGCATGAGTTACTTGTGTTACTGGAAATTGAACATGGTGACCTGTTCATATGACATCAGAGAAACTGTATGACTGGACTACAAGAAGCAAGGGCACTCCGAATATCTGTCTTCATTTGGCAGAGACACTAATGACATATTTCCTTCCTTTATACTTCATAAATGAATCATATTAGCCAAATGAAAAACTCAATCCAGCTCATGTTCTCTGCAGAAGATGAAGCAGCGGGTTACATAACATCTGCAGAGGCCAGCGTAGCATTTGGATAAATAGACCAGGTAGAATATAGTAGATTAAACCAACAGCTCTCGCCCTGAGCGGGCAGGCAGTTCGATGTAGAAATGGGTGATAATAGTGACATGCCTCGGAAATGCATTTAGCATGCGCCTTTGAACTAGTACACGCAATGCAGATACACTAATAATCCAGTTTTTCTTTGGAAATTAAACTGGTAATCTTAAACATTTTCGTCTCAACAAATGTCTGTTTCGTTACTATCTATCACTAACTTTCATTAAAACACAATCATGATTCAGCTAACTCACACTTTATGATAGCCTTTGGATCTGAAAGCGCGACAATTTCCGCGGAAAAACCTTTAAATTGTGCAAATGAACCAAGATAGAAACCGATAGGTTTTACATCAGTCAGCAGTGATTGGTCCACCAGCGAGGATAAGGCAGGACTTCCTCTCTGGTGGACCAATTAGAAAGAAGCATCAAAGATAATCAGTAAAATAATTGAAATCATGGACAGTGAAAATACTCAAGACTGCCACTTGAATGCGTTTTGGCCCAAGTTTGCCACTTTTATTTTGTTTTCTGTTTATCTTTTCCCTATAATCAGTCATTTCCCTACATTTCCCTATAATCAGTCATTTAACTCTTGGGATTTTGCTGATTTGTGAAAGAGTGTCTCATAAACCCAAACGAAGGAAATCACGGGGAACCCCGGAGCTGGTTGTATGAAAAGGCTCAGGTGAGAATGACCTTTCTGTTGAAGCTAGCGCTGAAGGTTTGTCAGCGAGGCAACAGGAGGTAATCAGAGAAAAATATGTCCTCTCCTTTCCTCTTCTTTTAGAGCTCCATTAGACCAGGCCGGCTCTGTCTGGGAAAATTGATTTTTCTCCCTCCCCTCATACTCCTGCTCTCCTCTTTCTGCTCTCCTTCGCTTCTCAGGTTCCATTTGGCGGTTGTTCATCCACTCTCAAGAGCTGCTCTGGGGGAGAGGAAAGAGACAGAGAGAGAGCGAGAGAGCGAGAGAGAATGGTCGGGCAGCGACAGGTTGTTCACTCATACAAGCCACCCCCCCACCCACCCACCAACAAGGCCACGGCTTGATCTGGTCTCATTTCATCTCTTTTTTGCAGGGGTGCTGTGGTGGTCGTCATCTACCTCTCAGACACACAGAAGGCCTGCAGTCATCTGAACTGCAAAGTGCTGCTCTCTTTACCCCTCCCTCCCTCTCGTCTGCTGAATCCTTTCCTTCCCTCTGTCCTTCCACCTCCACACACATCTTTCCCTTTTTCTTTCATGCTCTCACTCCACATCCAGCCCTCCTTCTCCAACGCCACCATCAACGCCACTGGTCCTCAACACTTGCTAACCACCCCACACGCCCCGCCCCACCCCCATCTAACAACCCCCCCCCCCCACACACACACACACCTCACACTCCTTTTCTCGGAGCCAAGTCTTGGATCAATGCACCATTGATTTTCCTATCAATGAACATTAGTATGGATCAGACTGCTGCTTTCACTGGTCTGCCCCCACAAAATACACACACATACACAGACATACACACCAATGTACACCCACACAAATCCATGTGCACGTGCGCCTGCGCACGCACCGAACGCCTGTTGCCACAGGGAGCCCAGATGTCATTGCTGCCCAGCTACAAGTATAAAAAGGGAAGATCTGCACAATGTGGACAAAGGTGAAATGGCAAGAATGAGCAAAGAGATAGTTATAGAAATAAATGATCATGGGGGTGACAAAAGATACAGGAACCAATCAATGAGAGAAGGGACAGAACGGTTGGTAAGTGTGAACGGAGATAGTGTTTATGTGTGCTGAAAGGAAAGACTCTGGTCCACAGACTACAAGCTGACATATACTTCAATCTGATTGGTAGCCATCTCAGACTGTTAATGATGGCGCCTCATCATCATAGTGAATGGATGGGTGAGGTTTAATACACCTTTGGTCTCTCTCATTTTCTGTTTTTCTCACTACCGCTCTCATTCTTTCTCACATCTGGTCAAGCATGCACACACACACACACACACACACACACACACACACACACACACACACACACACACACACACACACACACACACACACACACACACACACACACACACACACATTCTTTCTCACATCTTGTCAAACACCCATCCAACACACCACACACACACACACACACACACACACACACACACACACACACCTCTGTCTCCTCTCTCACCCTATAATGGGCTCTTAGTCAGGTAGAGATTGACACTTTTCTTTCTGCTGTACTCCTTTTGTGTCCAACATTGTAATCATTCCACACAAACCCACGGCAGCCTCTGGGAGAGTCCATTTCTGCACATCTCAGCTGCATTTTACATCACCAAACAATGGTTCTATGCACATATTCAGTAAATGATTCTTTAATTAACTTGTGTATTGGCGAAATGAGTTAGGGAATGAAGTTGGGGGAGGAAAGGGAGAATAGTAAATATTATCTATTTAAACATAATAATACACTGGACCACAAAGAACTACAATGCACTGGTCATGAATTCACTGTTTTAACAGCAGTAACTCTTAGGCTAGACCCTAATAATAACAGTTAATATGTAATTCTTTAGTAGATTTTTAGAAATGACAGGCTCGATACTTACAAACATACATACATACATACATACATATTTATGTACATACATATATGTACATAATACATACATACATACATACATACATACATACATACATACATACATACATACATACAGACAGACAGACAGACAGACAGACAAACAGACAGACGGACAGACATACATAACACATATGTACATACATACTTACACAATACATAAATATATGCATACATACATGATACATACTTATGTATGTATGTACATACATATATGTACATACATAGATACATAGATATATACATACATGCACACATACATGATACATACGTATGTACATACATATGCATGTACATAGATACTTACATGCATACATGCGTACATACGTACATACATATGTTTCAAGTCAATTTTGTTTGTCAATTTATACAATGTCACCCTTACATCACTGTGTGTCATTCCAAATCCATAAATAAATAATATATAAAAATATATATAATTCTAGTTAAGCGAGTCTGATTCTGATAACAAAGGGTAACTAGTGGTCATTATAAGGAACAAGAGTTCTTTTATTATATCTGCATGTGTATATATACATATATAAATGGTGCCCGCAGACCTCGGGTTTGACAGCATGCCTCGTTTCATATTCAAAACTGATGCCTTCTGAATAAATGCAATGGCTTTTAAATTCTCCGTAGACTTTACGAAAATTGTAATAAAGCAAACCCAAAAAAGAACGACCGATGTTGCTTTCTGAATATCAATCAACGGAGTCTTAAAAACATTTGACACGTGATCTTTCAGTTTTACCACTATTTCATCCATCGTATGGCTTCGTACCAATTACATTTTCGCATAGCGTCTCCCTCCCTCGTCTCCGTTGAACAGTCGAGCAGAGAGCGAGAGCGAGGGAGAGAGAGAGAAAGAGAGAGGAAGGAAGGGGAGGGTGAGAGAGGCGGGCGGGCCGTGAGGAGACTGGTGGGGATAGGAACAAAGGAACATCCTTCTTTCGGAGCGCAGGCATGAAAGTTGACCCTCCGTTAAGACCCCCTGAACGTCGAGGAACCTGAGAAGCCTCGGGGCCGTCCCTCGCCCTGCCTGATTGTAAAGCGTTTTAATCTAGCCTGCAATGGACGCCTGCCTGCAAAGGGAGGAAAGCGACGTCCCGCAGATCCCCTCTCCCCCGCACGCCATGCTTCCTAACCTGTTCTATTCAACCGATACGTGCGTGCGTGTGCGTGCGTGTGCGTGCGTATGTGTGTATTGTAATATATGTGTACGTACCCACACGCCTGTTTGTGTGCGTGTTTGTGTGTGTGTGTATGTGCGTGTGTGTGTGTGTGTGGAGAGGTGGGTGGGGATAACTGTAACACATGGTCTCAGTTTATTTCAGTGACAATATTTTCTCAGATTGATCGATGGTAGAGTCATCAATAACGTTCGTGCCTGATTCGCCGAGATCCTGTTTTTCTTTGTTGGTGAATACTTTCACATGTTTGCGTGTTGTAGTGGGCCAGTGGGCATCACAAATTCAGCTTTTTTAATTGATAAATACCCAAGGCTTCCGCTTTGACTGCATTTCTTTCTTTAGTTTTCTTCCAAAACGGTTATCGTTAAAAATTTGTCACCTCGTTACAATTAACAGGAAGTGGTCGCTTGCGAGTGAAACTTTTTGTCATGTTGCAAAAGGAGACTATGAGGCTTTTAAAACGGATTGGCAGAACGCTGTTGCAATAGGCAATCAGCGTGATTTCTGCAGAGAACGGTGCGTCGTGTCGACGACCACGTATTTCTGACCTGTCTCATCAGAATAAACCGTCGCCGTGTAGAGACAACGTGTTTATCAAAGGGCACGTTAACACACGAGTTGTAGAATATTTGGGTTTCCACGTAGGAAATAAGATGAAGCCTGCGAGGCTCCTCAGCATCTTTGCCATAAGTGAAAACAGAGCAGCCTGCTGTTTTGCAGCAGTGTTTCAAAGCAACACCAACATCAACAATCATTTTACAGCTTCTCTTCACAAAAATGTAAAATAATCGCCATCGTCATCAATTTATGCCCAGCTGTCAGATCTCATGAACAGTGTAATCTAGATTTAGGCTTATGTGTTAGGGAGGCCATGTTGCTTTAATTTGTGCAGGGCTCTACCTATATCACTATAAGCTATAAAGGCTCCGTCCTCAGTAGTGAAAATCACTTTGTAGGCTATCTGATCAAGGATAAATGTTTCATTGCTGCTAGTTACTACAAATTTGTTTCGCATTACAGTGCCTATGACGGAAACATTATATCAAGTGCATTTTTAGATTTAATATTTACATTGTAGCAAACTAAGCCTGGCTGTAGATTTATGTGGGAGTGGAAAATACGGAGGTATTCATATAAAATATCCAGAAAAAAAGTTTTGTCATCTTATATGGCACGAAAGTTCATAGTTGCAGGTTGACATTAACATGGCATAACAAACTCCCCATCTCGGCTGTGGGGTATATGTCGCTGCCTGGGAGGCACCTCGCTGAGGGAAGCTGGCAATTGCCTATACAGTGCAGTGGTGGTAGCACACGCGCGCGCGCTTTCTGTCTCTCGCGCGCGCACATACGCATACACGTACGCTCTTTTTCTGTCTGTGTGTCTGTCTGTGTGTCTGTCTGTCTGTCTCTCTCTCTCTCTCTCACACACACACACACACACACACACACACACACAGACACACACACACAAAACGGTCAACCTGTTTGAGCTGAAAAAAGGGAGGGGGAGCAGGGATTTTTCTGGCAACATGTCAACCGGGGCACTATAACCTTACTAACCACAAAGTTCAATTACTCATTTGCCGTTCGCCACTTAGCTCACTTTGATGTGATTGAGGTTTTTACATGTGGACTGAACGGTGCACGCTCCACAAGCCCTGCCTTCAATAAAAAAGCCCGAGTTGGTTCACAGCCACTGCGCATAATAGGTGTACTATGGGGCCACAAGGGGCATGCGGTTGACTGTCAGCAACGATATTTCAAAAACTAAAAAGCAAAGTCCAGCAATTATCCCCTAATTCAACATGGTTGCGAAAAAAAAACAAAAAACATTTTCATCCTATTCTGGGACTCCTTTACGACCCACTGAATTGGTGGTGCTTTATACGATAAATAACGGGACGCTTTATCTAGGTGAATGTATTTGGCTGTAGTTGGGTTTTTTTTTTTTTTTTACTTAACACGCGAAATGGACTTCGTGTGGGAAATGTAGATTTATGTAAAACTGGACGGTTTTTTCTGAGCCGCGTGTGAATCGAGGCAGCGGATGAGAGAAACATGGCGGACGGTGGGTGAGAGGCAGCGAGAGCGTATATTTATAATACCAACAAAATCCGAAAAAATAAAAAATAAACTGGCGGATTAAACGCGTATACACGGCGCCTAAATGGAGAAGAATGATGGCGTCTCTGTGTAAAGTCTGTAGAAAACTTGCGGAGGTGGGGTGAAGGAAAACAAAAAGGCGCATGTGGGAGCGGCTGGGGCAGAAGCTGCTTTTCACCGGCGGACCGGAAGAGGAAAAGCCGCCGCCGGAGCGCTGCTCGCTGGCAGATTTAGGGGAAAGTTCACGAGCCGACAGCCGGGCTTTAAAGAGGAATTACCGCTCATTAAAAAAAAGAAAAAAGAAAAAAAAGCAAATAGAGGACTTCCATAGAAAACTAACAATTACACACGTCGACCTCATTTTACCGCTTCAGTTTATTTATGAAAATAAATGAAATGAAAACTGCTTTGCTTTTTAATGTTTGTGAACTGTTGACAAAATATTTAGTAGCATGACTACGACTTATAATAATAATAATAATAACAACAATAATAATGAATATAATAATAAATATAATAATATCAATAATAATGATGATGATGACGACAATAATAACAATAATAATAACAACAAAACAACAACAAGAACAACAACTACAACAGTAACAATGTTATTATGGAGCAGGCAACTTGTATTATTGTGATTAATATTATAATTGTAACATGGCTAAAAAGAAAAAAGTTCAAAAATCTTGCATAGCGTACCAATTCATTCAGTAGTTGGTATGTTGAGACATGTTTTATGTCGAGGTATATATATATATATATATGTATGTGTATATATGTATGTATATATGTATATATGTATATATATATAATCTAGTCAATATTTTATTATGGTATGTCGTGGTGTGTGTATATATATATAATCCAGTCAATGTTTAATTGTCGTGTGTCGTGATGTGTGTGTGTGTATATATATATATATATATATATATAAATAATCCAGTCAGTGATTCAAGTAAATTCTTTACGAGACAGTACAAGCCTTTTTCATGCCATAAACAATCACCAGCTGTCAATACACACACAGACACACACACACACACACACACGCATATGCTGTAATAGGCTATATTGACTATGTCTGAAGAGACAAATGAAATGCGTTACTAATGCTGCAGGTGACTAAAACTCTGCGAGCCTATAATGTTGGAGGTTTTTGTAGAAATAAGATGGCTGGATATTTGTATATGATATATTTTTTAAAAGTTTTCCTAATCTTCATTTAAAGCACGAGTTTTGGCCCGTTTCCTGTGACCAGTGGCGACCACTTTGAGCCTCGCGGGGTTTTATCATCAAAGTATATAGGCTACTTAAAATCTATCACCAAAGTTGTCACCCCCTCCCCCTCCTCCTCCTCTCAGCTTTGGAGGGGTTCAACCTGTGTAAACAAACTTAGTTGAAGCCGCGGCATTGTGACCACGATTACATCTTTGGCAGGGTATCAACACGATGCATAATCACCGTTACGTCTGTCATACCCAGGGCTGTGCCTATAAGCGGTAATACTGCATGGCATGCGCCACAAGTCAAAATGGATGGTGGTGGGTGGTGCTGGTGCTGGTGCTGGCTGAAGAAATAGAATTAGAAGGGGCATGCGCGCTCGGATGAAGTAAAACGTGAACCATTCAAATCACCGTAGGTCCTATCGCAGGGGGGACCCCCCCCTCCGCCCCCAACCCCCAAAATCACCACCTCCCTCTTTTCTCTCCTCTTCTCTCCCTTTTCTTTGTTCCCCCTCAAATGATTCCCTCTAAGAGCTTACGACGGGGAAACAAGAGGAAAATAAATAAATAAATAAATAAAACCCTTCGCTCAAACCACACCACTGCCACCCAGCGGCCGCGGAAGCGCGCGTAATTGTGTGTTCTTTGTTAGCGCGGCGGATCTGATCAACACCCACATGACAGACATGCAGAGGAAAGCGTCCCTGCATCCCCCCCCCCCCCCCAAAGAAAAATTTTGTTGGCAATATTTTTTCTTCCACCGTAGAACGATGGGCTGGGGACAGGAGATCAAAACGTATCAACTGTGACCAAAATATATAGGCTGCTTCATACATAGGCCTAATTTAATTAGATCTATACACCATAGTTAATGGGGTACTTAACAGGGAAATGTTAATTACTGTTTCTATATAACACTGATTATCTCCCAGGGCACTCTCTGTTCTCCGCGCCTGTAAAAGAGATTAATCAATCATATCTGTGTTTTCCACATGAAGTATTTTATCATCCATCCCGACTTGTCCGTTATTTGGCCATGACCACCGGGACTATCTATCCAATGAGCGCATTTCTTATCTAACTTATTTACCCCAGGAATTAATGAATCCGATTCGCTTTTATTAATGTGTAAGATCAGCTCATATTATAAACAAGCTATAAAAAAACCCTGCAAAAATACTCTGACCAATAATTAGCCTGTTCATTAAAGTAACATGTACTCTTTATTTCCGGTGGGTGGAGAGGCATTCCCCTCCTCTCTTTTTTTTAAAGAGATGAATGGGGCCCTGGAAATTTCATTCCATGCATTGAAGAAATGGACGGGGGGGGGGGGCAGGGAGAGTGGGGTTTTTCCGACAGGGGGCAGAATCATTCTGCACAAAGGCTAGTCTTTCGCTCGCCCTCTCTCTCTCACTCTCTCTCTCGCTCGCTTGCGCTTTCTCTCTCTCTCTTACTTGAAATACACACGTGTGCACACAGATTTCCTTTTTGCGATTTGTTGTTTTTCTCTGCTAGCAATTTTCACCTCTTATCCAGCTGCCTTAACAGAATTACCTTATAACCTTAAATCTTAATAATCGCAGCAGCTGTGTGTGTGTGTGTGTGTGTGTGTGTGTGCGCGCGCGCGCGCGCACTACTGTGTTAGAGGAGAGCGAGAGAGGGGGGGGGTTGTGTTCTCATACATGATCAGTCGTTTGTTTGAAAAATAAATAAATACTCAACCTTTGAAACAGAGCAGACAACCTACAGATTACAGAGTTAAGTCAGGCTTTGCGGTCCTTTGGGGGCAAATGACCCCAGACTGGTCTCAGAGAACTGCCCCCACATTAACACATGTAGTGTGACATAATTTAGCTCCATCAACTTTTCGTTCTTTATGCCCGCAGATTAGTCATCTCTTGTGTAAAATTGCTTGTGATGGGCATTTTGAATTAATAATTCAATTGCAACCAACGTTGCAAAAGCCGATTTATTTTACTTTTTTATTTTTCGAAATCTAGAAAATCAGGTGGTTTAATTTTGGGTCCCGACCGACAGGCTGCAAACTAAAACCTAAAACCGACTAGTGGTATACAAACATTTACGGTGAGAATTTTGTTTTTGAGACAATGTACAGGCTACATATATGTAAAAAAAAAAAAAGAAAGAAAAAAATTCATCCCAGTTTAGGAAAACCCTCATCAGAAAATCTTCCACACATGAATGACACAATTAAGGCAAAATTAGTCCAAAATCCCCTGTGGGTGAGAGCTGATCTTAAAACAGATGTATTATTGATGAAGAATGGATCCCTGTCGATGCTGCTTAGACTAAACCAAACGTTTCTAATCTGTGACGTCATCAAGACTAACTTTTTCATCTTTTCGGCTTCCCACGTGACAATGATTGGCACGGGCCAATTTAGGAGAACGTGATGTTACTGGGGACTTGTGGACAACGGCTGGTTTAAAACCTTTTCAAAGCTTAAACCAAAACGTTTATCTGTCCATAAAAAGTATACTGCAAGTCTTCATACAGAGCAGTTATACATGTATATTATACATACATGTACAATATACATGTATGTCTCCTCTGCACGTTAGATTATTTAATTGCTGTTTTGTAGATTATGGATTTTCGTTTTGCACATCGTGACTTGGACTTTAAATGTTGTTTCAACCAGCTCTCAAAACAAAAGACATGATATTGCACAGCAGACGAGTTGGAGATATGACTAACCAACGGCAGATTACTAGTGGGCTGAGAGGTTTATGTAGAATATGTCCTATTGTATGGCACACATTCCGTCCGTCCATAGAAAAAGTCGGTCAATTCAGTGTTAGGCTGCTCCAACGTTAAAAAACCCCCCAAAAACCCCAAATCATTTGGCTTTAAACATTGGTTGGACACTTAGATACAATACTTAATCACACTTGACAAATTATCCATCCAACGCTGCAACAACATGAAGGAATAAAAGACATGAGGGGAAATATATTCTCACTCTCATTCTCGGGTGACACACGTGTCTACTCGTTCCTGTTCATGCAATTGTCCAAATTAAGAAATCCAACAACAACCAATGAGAAGGTGACACCCGGGCCTCATGAAACCATGGATCATTATATTTCCTTGCATTCAACATCAATCTCAATGATCACTGATCTGAGTTAATTAAGTGTTTGTATCGGAGCGCCATAGTCGTCCACTTTTGACCATTTAAAAAACCACATTTGACTATAAAATGATTTAACTCACCCAGTATCTGCGGTTTCCATAAAGAAACACAAACTCTTTAATTTCAAGTTAAGGTAGAAAGCCTGAACCCTGATGATGACTTAGCTATCTATACGATGTATGTGTATTTCTTCATTCATTCATTCATTCATTCATTCGCGCTGACCATAAGACTCATTAACAATTTCAGTTGCCATTGCGCATGCGTCCCGTGGGTTCCGTGCAGCCTTCATGCCATAAGAATATGATTAAGGGCAGGTCGCTCACCCCGGGGCAGGAGACGGGGAGAGGGGCCTATAGTCCCCACTCTGTCTACGTGTAACCCTTTTGAAAACATGGAAAAGTGTGCCAGACAGACCAGTTATGTCGACAACTGCTTGGCTAGTTTGGACATACCACAGGCCACACAGCAGGGTTAATTTAGATACTCTACAAATAGGCCTCGCATGTCCCATGCAGCATGGAGCCGTCGTTGTTTTTGTTGATTGCATGCGCTGTGGTATGGGCTTTTTTTTTAAGATGCCCTGTCCCTTCATGTCACACTGGACTACATCCACAGCCTCTCAGTAACGGCCTAGCTCCGAGTTAGGGATTTTACGATGGGTCGTGAAACCGATTTTAGAAGCAAAACTTTGATGAATTGGGGGGAAAAAATCAAGAAAGGGGTTAGAGAAACAGGTTATACGGGTTACTGGGTCAGATCTAATAACATGGTCAGGTTCATTCTGTTGAATCAGTCTGATCAGACCATCGTTTTTTTTAAATTGTATTAATCTCTTGGAGACCGCTACACCAAGAGTTAGTGAAGTGAAACCACATTCTGATGAACACCTGGCACATGACTACGTTGTGTCTTTTGTGGGGGCATAAGACATATTGCATTATACCTCATTGTCTCGGGTATGTAACTGAGATATCAAGCCCATTAATGCCCTTTGCTTTCCGTTATGGATATGATCGTCCCATTTTAGCCCAAATGCTGAATTGTGATACTGACACTTTTTTTGTTTTTTGTTGATGATAGGTGCGCACATTTGATCAAGGTCATATTACAGCGCCTCACTGCTTCTTAAAGGGGACGTCTCTGCTTTGTTTGGACTATGGCGTCACGATGCGCGGCTTGTTTATGGAGGGACATTTATATTTGTTGCAAGGTAGAAATGCGGAAAGCAGAGTCTGTATTAAAAAGAAAAAATAGAACAGACGCTTCACTAAATTAAACCTGACAGATTATTGCAGATATTGAATAGGAAAGAGATTGACATAGAGTAGAATAGAATAGACTGATGGGTTTCGGCAACAAAAAATCTTTTCCCAGTGCCACAAAAAAGTCTGACCTTGCGGCATTTCACTAACAACTGTTATGTCATAACGTCATGTAGCTAAACGTTTGTGACGTCATGTAGCTGATGGTTGTGACCCATGTAACTGAAGGTTTGTGACGCCATGTAGCTGATTGTGACGCCACGTAGCCGACAGTGTGTGACGTCATATAGCTGAAGGTTTGTGCCACCATGTAGCCGATGGTTTGTGACGTCATATAGCTAAAGGTTTGTCAAACAGCACATTTCTACAAGGAGGCAAGCAGCAAATGGATGTTGTCCTCTGATATATCACACTTTCATATTTCACCGTGGGAAGGTCACAAAAGGTCTCATTTCGACTGATGAATCATCTTACATCCGTTTGATAAATGTTGGTGCCCTATACAGTTTTTAATCCATTTGCCTTAAGAGCACACTAGTTCATATGAGCTCTTTGTGTCGTTGTGGCCGCTTTGAAACCAGCAGTATCAGCCAGACTTCAACCACAGCTTAGTGGAGGCTAAGCTGTGGTTTTTTGTGTTGTCTGTGTCAGACAATCCGTAGTATTGCTTTACAACAGCCACACCTCAAAGACAACACGGGACAAAGAAGACAGCTAACCCCTCTTTGCTTTTTAATTTTTTGACCACCCCCCCTCTAAAGCAGCTCTCAGTTGTCTAACCCCTTCATCTATAGGTTGTAAATATTCAATTTGCAAAGTCGTTTGCATGCCATATATACCAAGTCCAGTTGCACTTGATTCAATTCCTTTGGATTTGCATGCCAGATATCCAGTTTTACTGCTATTTTTAATAACTTCGGATATTGTCGTCATGTGTTGAAGAGCAGGATCGACAAATCAGTCCGTTATATAAAAGAGGAGTTGTGGCACCAGTGTAGTTCTGATTTGATAAAATGACCCAATCCAGACAGAAGAAACAGATTCACGAGCCCTTAACTGTACCACTGCCTAATGAAATGATGACAACTTATGGCTCGACATTGAACTCTGTATACAAGTATACGACACTGAAAACGAATAACAGATCTGTGAATGGGACGTTTGCGCCGCATATCGATTTGGAAGGGGGGGTCAGCATTTGTGCTGACGGATGGTGGAGATTTATGCAGATTGACATAGCTGATTCTTTCAAACTTTGACGTATGTGACGAAGTTAAAAAGAAAGCAAGAAAGAGAAAGCAGAAAGAAGAGGGACACACAGCTCTCCAGCCATATGAAGTACAAACGTCCGGGTCAAAAAGTGCTGCACTTCGCGAGAAATGACAAATTCCGGAGCAAACTAAGTTGCACGGTGGACATAAAAGTCAGGTGACTCGTGGACCTGACGAGAGGTGAGATGGACCCTGGACAAAGGGGCGGAGTCACAGGCCACTTTGACAGCCGCGGTGTTTATATGGAGCGCTGTTGTCTCGTGTACACCCGAGTCAAGAAAAGTACGAAGAGAGGGTGGAAAAAAAGCATTTGGTACAGGCCCACATCATGAGGAAAGCTAATGCGAATTAAGGATAATCAAACATAGACGGACATAAAGAGTGGAAACCTTGCAAACCATAAAAACAAAAACAAAAACAAATCAAAAGTGTTTTTAAGGCATAGACAGCCTGAAGTTGTAATCTTTTAAAAAGGGATGCAATCCACGTTCCTATAGCCTACCGTTGTTGCACGGGAATTGATTAATAATAGGTTATAGGGAGTGGAGGAGGTTGCAGAATCAAACTACACATAGACGATGGAGGTCAATTTCTGGAAGTGGTGGTAGGTGTATGTAGGCTAAGTCTAAGTCAAGTCAATTTTATTTGTATAGCCCAATATCACAAATTTGCCCTCTTGGCTACCCTGACAAAAACAAAAAACAAAACAAAAACTTCTGTCTTGTGTCAAAGATGTCCTTGGGGGCACTCATGTAAAATGTGTTACTGTTTAAACAAATGAAAAGCCTTCTTTTTTTGCTGTTGTTGGAGGGGACAATTGATCTGTAGATTAGATGACAGCAATGTGTCGTAAACGGCTTCATTTTTTGTACATTTTAACACCATAAAGTTAAGAAGATGGTGTTCCAATGCACGCCACGAAACCACATCTGTGGCAGAACAGTTAGATGCTATTAAATAAATACGATCCGGGCTTTGCGTGGACGGAAAGCAGCACCACTTTTGTCATATGAGTTTATTATTCCCTATTTCAACATGCATTACACGAGGCTGGGCTATTTCACTTCAATTTATAGCCAAGTTGACTATAGGTTACAATATGTGAGATCGTCCTCGGGGCTAAAATTGGTTTTCTAACCATTCGTGTCCTGTTATTACCAATAGATGTACTCGGACTCAGGCCACCATTGGATTTTATAGCAGCGCAGTTGTAAAATATATCTCATCTTCATCTCAGTTATTAACAACATTAACAACGCTCATGGTTAAGAGCTGTCATTCAAAACGGGTCGTTAACACACGGGGGTAAATGCGTCGAATGACGCGTATGAGACGCTACGAACAAACTGAAGCATGAGGTGAAGGCTTTCGTCCACAATGTTTTCCCTTCTGGTCCACTTTGCAACCTGTACGGCCGCACTGGTAACACCGTTTGCCAGTTTCTCAGTGACACCATTCATGCTCTGGACGCTGCTCGCCGTGAAGCCCAGAGCGCCTCGTACAGATCAGCTGATCCGCCACGTGACTCCGTGTCGTGGGTCATCTCTTAGCTACAAAATGGAGCTATCGGAGTCGGTTCAAACGGGGCTGCAGTCCCTGGCGGACCCGTCCCTTTTCCACCCGAAGAGTTTCGCCGCGTTGATGGACGTCGCTTTCCGCAGCTTGCTCTCCGCCCACTCCGACCACGCCGTTCTCGGTAAGCCCCATGGTTTCCCCGCGATCTCTTTGTTCGCGCTGCTTCCGGTTTCTTTTCCATATGCCAGTGGGTAGCAGCCACCAGGAGCTGCTGTGCACAATTCAAAGGCAGTGCAGCCAGTGACACGTCGTTTACCGCTTTCCCCAAATGTGCCCCCCCCCCACACACACACGCACACACACACACACCACACCACACACCGTTCTGTTATTCAGGTCAGCGTCAAACTAGCTTACGTTCAGATCTACGCTTAACAAAAAACAGTGGTGATGCAACCATGCCTGTAATGCTCACGATTGCATTTGTGTGCGTGTGTGTGTGTGTGTGGGGGGATGTTTGTGGAAATGCCTGCTGTTGGTTAAACGGACATTAAGTCTGTTAAACATATCAGAAAGAGTGTAAATCACCATTAGGCGAAGTTGACAGTTGATAAATGCGCAGTTGACTCTAAAATGGCTCTTTGTATGGTTGTTTATTGCAGCGCCCGGGTGGAGGAAACTGGAAATAGCCAGAAAACAGAACCCGTTGCCTACTGTGTATAATAACATTAACTCGTGTTCTGTAATGGCTGCTTTTTATCGGATACATTCTTCACGAAGAGATGGGAGATGATGCCTTTTAGGATCAGAATTGCATTTGGTGTCATTGCAAGCAAACACAAGATCCATAACTTGTGCATGCGAGGGGTTTGTTCACGTGCATATGATCGTTGGAAAGATAGACTTTTACAGATACATCTTAATATCTCCCAGAGGCGAAATTCAGTCGTATCAGCAGCGATGAGAGTCAACAGCACCAGATCGGGAACAAAGGGAAAATGGGTTCAAATAAGAATATTCTGTGAGGTGAAAATGTACTCTAGTTTGGAAAAAACAAAAACAAAACCCACAAATAGTATAACAGAAGAGTGACAACGTGCAGAATGTGTGGGGAATGTGGACAAAAACAGTGCAGAATGTATATAGTATGACAGCAAAGTGACAAAAGTGCAATTTGTAACAGTAATATGCCACTATACAGTTTAAACAAGAGTAAGTACTAATGCCTGTCTGATCAATATCGGTGTTGTTCTCATATGTCATGCTTTTCGAGCCAGACCCTTCCTGTGATGCATCATACGGTTTCTGACAGTCTAGACAGCATGTGAGGCTGGGTAAGCACATTATAAACACATGGACCCTCAGCACTGGCACTCCTTCATACTGCATGATCTCTCCTCTGGTCTTTCTCCCTCTATACGAAGACCTCGCCTCGGAGGACCCTTTTAAGCTTGGGGAAGTTGCTGATTAAATGATGATTTGGCTCAAACAAAGCGGCAATTAGTTACTGGTGGTGGAGCACGGTACTCTAAAAATGGTAAAGATGACTGTTGGCCTCCTCCTCTGCACCTCCAACATCAGTGGCTTGAAAGTCTCCTTTTGTGGAGTCATGGGAACCACAATCTCCTTGGGTTATTGAGGAGGGGGCTATAGACCTGAGACCTGAGGAAGATCTGTTTGTCGAAACGTTGCCCGCTAAATTAGTTTGGGAGCATTTCAGTGTGCAGACCTTTCTTCTTTGCAAATGTTGTCTTGTTTTCTGGATGTGCACATACTTGGTTCCTCATCTGAGGAGAATATAGATGCCGTGATCCCAAAAGGATGATGTGCTTTGTACAACAGCTGAAGAAATTCAAACTACCAGAGGGGACGATGACTCAGTTCAATATATTCATGTGTTCATCTTGGCCTCCCCTGTAACGTTTAGCGTTTGCTGAGCCATGTCATAAAACACAGACGAGCTACATCGCAGCACCTGGCCTGGTCAGAGCATCATTGGCCAGCTGTCTGGTGTCCACCACAGCCTCACATGGAGTTATGGGCTGCACAGTTCATATTTCAACTAACTCGTACAGTATTTAAAACCAACAACTCTGGATATGACTCCCAGCTCAGTAAAATGTGTTGATACGTATACTACCAATGCAATGCTGTATAGTACAGATCCAATCTGCAGAGTTTTGTTCCATTTGTGAAATTACTCATTTTTTCCTTTTGTTTGTTTGTACTGAAAATACATGTTTAAACCCTTTTTCTTTTATTCCCCAGCCAATTGAGATATTCTGATATGCTTTTTTTTTTACTTAGGATATAAAACCTTACATGTTTTTATATGCGTTTTTCACCAAGTTAAATTCTTTGCACGCACAAACTTAACTGGCAAATAAATGTTATTTTTTACATTTGAATTGCAAACCTCCATCATTGGGACAGTTCAATGTAAGATGTAATTTTGTCGGCTGCCTTTCATCTTGCCACATGGTGCACGCTCTCTGCGTGTCTGTGTGTGTTGGAGTGAGCAAACGAGGGAGAGTGTACGCCAGATTCAAAGTGGTGTTCCTCTGACGTTGTTCCAACTTAGTTTTCCTTGATTGCAGATCAGGTTGAGCTGAAGCACATCGACCAGATCCTGCTGAAACAGTGCCATGCTGCAGTGACCACATTCATACTGGAAGGGGTCAAACAAAATGCAGACAAATCAACAATAAGGTAAATCAGAAGGGCGTGCATTACCTGAGGAGAACGTGTAACACATCATGTTGTCATTTGCAGTTGTAATATGTTAACAATGATCCAATATCGTGTTATAGCTGTAAGACTGCAAATCATGCTTGCATGCATGCCAATCTGAACATGCATCTCTTTAACGTCCTATTCAGATGATGTAATTTACATTGATATTACTATAAACCTGTTAATTGCAATATCATGATGCAAATGGTGATTAACATTTGCTAGATACCCTTAATAAATTATATATCATAACTGAAATGTATATATAGCAAAAAATCCAGGCTTTTATTTCAAGCTCCTTAATTGGCAAAATACAACATTCACACTGATTTCAGACATTCAAGTCATCACTTACATTTATATCAATTACATTTTCATGACTTTGTTTTACGAGACTTAAGGGTCTCCATAGAATACATTTAGGATAGGTGATCTGAATTTGTGGCCTATATCCCAGTTATGGGACATCTTGCATGTCCTCAGACTGCTAAACTACCGAAGGTCTGCAGAGTAAGCTCTCCGTTTGCAGAGCATGAGAGTAAAGACAGTCTGGGAACTTTTGGTTTTGGCAACATGTTGATGTTGTGGGTAACAAGTAATAGAAAGAAAGTGCTGTTTGTTATTGCTGTGTGTGGAGGGAAACTGTATTTACATCACTTTAGAATGTTCCTTTCTGATTGTAATCAGAATACTCTGTATTAACTGAATTAATCATTAGTTATGCACATGTTTATGTGTGTGTGTGTGTGTGTGTGTGTGTGTGTGTGTGTGTTCTCATTCAGCTACATTTGAGAAGACCATTTAAGTTTTTAATCAAGACATTTTGTCCAGTCTTTCCTTTTTCAATTGTCTGTTAGGGTTAGGACTTGTGTGTGTGTGTGTGTGTGTGTGTGTGTGTGTGTGTCTGTGTGTGTGTTAGGAGTGTGGCTACATGTGCCCTGAAAAAGTTAAGTCTGTAGCTTGGATCAGTTTTGCCACAGTTTGGCTATGCAGTATGAGAAAATATAGGTGGTTCCTAAAACAGCAGAAATAAAACAAAAAGTGAGAAGACTGCACATTTCCTCATCTCATTTATAATGGAACTGGGTGTGACATTTAGGTGACACAGGCTATTGAACTCTTAGGCATTGGTCTCTTCCTGTAAACCAAGCCCATGCTCATCATTGACTCACATTTTAACATTCCTGTGTATCTCTGCCATTGTAAAGTGGTCTCCACAGACAGAAGTCCCATTAGTCTGAGGTTGCATCATGCACCCGTCTTTCTGCAGAGTCCCAATCTGTATTTTACATACCCAGGAAGAGGTGGAGTAATTTTTCATCATTTTGGGTCTGGATATTAATGCCAGGCAAAAATGGAGTCATTGCTTTGCATGAAACGGTTGACTCCCAGAAGAGCCATAGTAATAAATGGGGAAGTAAGGTTGGGTTTTTTTTATGTTAAATTCTTATTTTAATGGATTGTTTCTCTTTTTCTTTTGGTTGCTTTTTTTTTTTGCAGCACGTGCCTGGAAGATGCCACGTTTGATGTGGAGAGGATAGAGCTATTCTATGATTCCTATCAGGTGACGGCTATTGACAATAATAATTTAATAGTGCTCATCCTTTTCACTGTGGCTGTGCTGAAATGTGCTTTGTTTTACAGAAATATAAAGATGAGCTGGAAGGTTTGTTGGCAAGGTAAGTCAGAGCAATTGTTGGGGCCAAACATGCCAAAGACATCCAGGGGATTTTTCTTTCTTTCTCTCTTTTTTTTCTGTCTTTCTTTTCTTTCTTTGGATGCTAAATCAAATTGATCACTATAATATAGAGGATATCGGTGGGACATGCCCCCAAACTGAAAACCAACTTTTGGCTTTAATAATAAATTTGTTCTTTGATGCATACCTCACACAATAATTGATATGCAAATGTGTTTTTAAATGATTAGATTCTCACATAGTCAGTATCCTAAATATGATGACGCCATAGGTTTGTCCTGCATTTATGTTATCTACCTTTTCCAGCTTAAGTTTTATTTTCCAACAGGAAAAGTATAGCTGTCAACACAACACAACACAAGGCAACTTTTACACATTATGGCTAACTGAGTCGAGGTTGTGAGCTGCAAGTCTCCTGCGTCATGATGATACATGTCTTTGACCTCTTGAATCAGCTTTAAGGGAACGAAGATTTTCGTATAGACCTCGTTCAGTCATGCCTATCGGACACAGACTGCATGCAGGTGCAAACCTGATGGGAATCTTCCTTTCATTTATTTCTGCTCCAGTATTGGGAGGCACCCACCCCACATCACCGACGTGTCATGGCGTCTCCAATACCACATGAAGGTACCGCCACATGGTTTCCCAGCGCAGATATGTTTTGTTTGTCGTTTCGTACTGTTTTGTTCTGATAACCAACTAAGCTGCATGTCGTTTCAATGGCAGAACGGGCAGGTGCATAAGGTCAACGAGCCAGTCTACCTAATTTCATTGAACGTTGAGGTATGATCGGATCTGAAACATCGCACGTCTCTTCACGTTCACTGTACTGCATTTTGCATTTTGTAAGTATATATATTTTTTGTCCTCTTACAGAATGGCGGCACAGGAGGGCCGTCGTCGGAGGACATCAACTTCAGCTGCACCACGGAGCAGTTGCAGGTGTGTGCGCGCGTGCGCGCGTGCGCGCTTTAAACATGTTTCGAGCCGGTCTGCGTGGAGCGACGGATTTGTTTGTTGTTTGTTCGGCTCATTTCTGAAGCTCCTGCCCTGTTAAAAACAAGCCTGCTGCGCAACGGGGAGCAAAAATGAGAGGCTGCTGACTGCTATCTATAGCCTTGCAGAAAAGAAAGCGAACAATAATACTTGCACATAAAAGCGTCACAAGAACAGTCTTCTAATCCAACAAGTTAGTTTTGTTTTTGTTTTTTGCCGAGTGACTGCACAACATACAGCCTATCCGATTTTCTTTGTTGCGTTGTTAAATCCACTTTTCAAGTCCTTCTGGTTGCATGTTATAGTGTTGAAGTGTTTTTAGACTATGGCCCTGCACATATTCTGAAAACAAAGGTTGCATTTCTAAAACAGAAAATGTTGCAATACTTTGGAGAACGCATTTAAATGAGTCGATTTATTGTGTGTGCTTCAAGATGGACACCCGTGGGTCTGTCTTTGGCTGACTACTCTGAAGGTGCTTGTCTATGAAGTTGTTGTTGTTGATGTTGTTTAATATCCACTTTACAAAGACACGTTCGAAAGAGGTTGCATTTAAAGGTTAGATATCTGACCCAGATTTGAGCCGGGGCAAGGTTTAGTGCAAGAGCCTAAGTAAATGGTGATTTATATTTAAATATAGCCCAGTCACCTGCACGCATGAGGGGAAATTTAGACCGTCGTGAATAAACTAGCTATCCTGCGTTAGTCAAATAATTCGTTTTAATTCCACTTTTTGAAACGCGACTCGTAACCATCAGAGACGTTCCTTCATTTGAGTGGGTCCGCTTGTCTTCATTCACACTTTGGGACTGTGTGTTCTTGTCGTGTCCACGCTGACATATGATGGATATTCTCTCGTTTGCAGGACTTGGTGGGGAAACTGAAAGACGCAGCGAAGAGCTTGGAGAAAGCCACTCAGATATGAGCCTCGGCCGGGAAATGCCCCGGGCTGCACGGCGGGATTCCCGCGTCTGTCTGCGCCGCAAGCGCTGAACTTCAATTTGTTTCAACCAATTGACGTCGACTTTGTATTTTTGTAGCCCACATGTGCGATGACTTGAAAACCCATGAGGCGATTATTATTTCTTTCTGTGTTTCAATTAAAACCAGTTCAAAATATGCCGTGTCTTCAATCATGTCACACCAAAGTGCAAAGTAAACAAGCTAGATGAAGTTGCATATGCTTATGTAACCAACCTACAGGAAATGTGTTTTTTTTTCCCCTTCCACAAACGCAATTTGATTAATAAAGAACTTGTTTCGGGAGGTGTTAAAGATGCACTTTGCAACCAAAAGATGAAGAATGCGTTTTGTTTAAAGGTCGAACCAACGAAATAGCTGATGTTTCTGTGCTTTGTCAATCCCGATTAAGTGAAACAGTATTTTACCATATTTGCATGGGGCAATGCGACCCGGCGCAGTGGAGGAAGAGTCGGGGGCGGCGGGAGCAGCAGCATACACCTCAGCCAATGGTTCACAACCGCTGAACTAGAGCACCACGGTGGTTCTCATATCCCATATAAACATCCGAGATGTCTTAATTTCAGTCATGGCTGCGGGATAAAAGGGCTCGACCCCCCCCCCTTCTAAAAATGCTAGTTGCATCCAACTTGAGAGATAACGGAGCAGCCTTTTGAGTAAGATTCGACACCAGCGGTTCAAAGCTATTTCTCACTGCTACGCATTTGGCAAGTGCATGATTGTTATTTTTTTAATAGTCACAGGGAAGCAGAAGCCACATCTTCGAGGAGTCAGCGACGTACAAAAATTACAGCCGAGCAAACGTCGGTGATTCTGTTCGCCGGGTGTCGTCAAACTGAGGTGAACTAGTTTACGTGTTTGCGAGTCGATGATGGTGTTCGGGGTCAAACGCTGAAACGTTCGCCGTGTGTTGTTTTTTTTCCCCCTGGCTCGTAATGCGTCGGATTTGAGAGACCAGAATACACCGACAATAATTTCTAGGCACCCTTAAGGAATGGGGTCACGTGACCAGAGCGGGGCGGTCGAACTACAAGCCATTTTGGGGACGGTGTCAGTTTCCACCGAGCACACACTGCGTTTTACGAGGAGCTGGTTTTTGGAGGCAAAGTTACTGGGTGCCGAAGTGGGACGCTGCCGATCGCAAAGCCAGCGGAACCGGAGCCTTTCGAAGCCGTAGGTCCAACACGCACGCAACTCGCGGACGAGGAGGGAAACAGGAGTTTGACGCGTATCTGAAATGAGCTCCCGTTCGCCGTGCGCTCTCCGCAATTGACAGCGTCTGCAGCCTGTTTCAAGATGGCGGCTCCGCTCGTATTCGTTTTCTGCTGATCGCCTTCTAACTTTCATTGTCTATTCGACTCCAGCCTGACCCATTACCAGGCAAGCCTCCGGGTATGTCATGTTCGATATCGTCTCTAACTACCGGGTTGCTAGCGTCGCGTTTTGGGTCGTGCTTTCTTCTGTTTTCCGCGGTTGAACTGTGGACGGGTCCAGCGGTGGATGTGGGGCTTCAATGGTGGCTGTAGCTCTCCGATGTGGAGCTCTCCCCTTTGTAGCGCATTTAAAAAATGTTCCTCATTCGCACCCGCCGACACGTGAAGCTTCGCGGACCGCCAGGTCCCACGCTGCACCATTCGGCGGTTTTGTTGCTCAAGTTTGATCCGGGAGCCGGGTCGTTTTCCCTTGATTTGATTTCTTCAAAGTAGGAGATGTCGAGCAGACAGGACTTGGATGAGCGAGATGTTAACGGTACCAAACACCACAACCGTTCGGTTTACGCGTATACGTCCACGCCGTGTCACCATCTTATAGAAATGGGTCCTTTAGGGTGTTTGGGATAATGCAGCGTGTTTGTCTCGCGCATACGTCGCCGGCCGTTGGTTTTATTAACTTAAGTTCCCGCGTGACGGGATGGTAGCATGGACATGACAAGTTGTAAAGCATGTCAATTATACATAAATGTGTCATCACCCCTGGTTGACAAACAGACTTGGAAGTCGAACATGCGGTGCTGTTGTAAAGTACGCTTTGTGTCGGGTGATCTTGATTCAAAATTGTAATGATTTTTAAAAAAAATATTTTTTAGGCGAGATGGTCGGTGTGTCGCCGAGAGAAACCAGCAGCGTCACCAATATTTCTGTTTCATTTACGTGGGCTGTGACGGGCAGGTCATTTATCTTGGAGCCTCGTTGTCTTTCTTTCCTGACGAGCTGATGGGTCATGATATTTAAGCCGTCATTCAGTTGGTCATAGAGGCGCGCGGTGCATACCTACAGCTGTACCACCGTCTAAAGCCAGTGGCAACCCGTGTTTTAGGGCAGGCGCGACTTTTTGTTGGACCAAACAAAAGGCTTCCATAGCTTCTCTTCCACGGCAAAATATTTATTGTCTGATCGAGGATGCCATGAATGACCCGTGTTTGGCCGATCGGGTAAAATTAATGTTTTACCCGAGTGCTTGCTTCTTCTTAAAAATTTTAATGTCGTGCCAAGGGCTGTATATTGCAAACTGCACGGGGCATTGACTTGGATGTACAGTCCTTGGAGTGAATAGTGCAACAGTGGCATGTGCTGGGCATTAAAATCTGTGTTTGGCAGTGGGTAGCCCACCATTTAGTCGTCGGGTCAATAGGGAACCTTCACCTATTTTGAATTCGACATTTTGCAAATGACCGACGGCGATTCGTTTGACGTCTCGGTCTTTATAATTGCCGAATTTAATTAGGTACTTCCAGCTGCTGTTGGTCTAGCCCGCTTGTAGACACGACGCTTTGAAAACGAGCCAGAGCAACCGAGAGAAACGATCTGGTTCTCCTTCCTGCTCCCGCAAACGGGCGAAATTGGGCTCTGTGCAGGAGGGTGCCACAGATCAGAACAAGACTGCCATATACGTGCACTTGTAATTTAAGCGCAGATTTTCAATAGACAGCAACGATATACGCGACGTAATCGTGACTCCGGAGTTTATAGCCCATCGTTCTTTGTGTATAATCAGTTCATTGATTGCCTATTGAACAGCCTCGAATCGACGTGTCGTTTGACGCTGCGCTTCCATCATAGATTTGTGATATTTGTTCCAATAGTGAATAAAGCTCGGTAGGTTTCGACCCATTGACTCTAAATATGGAGTCAGGTCACCGGTCGCGTTGGGCTCTCATCAGCGGTGGTAGCCTTCCATAGCAGAGTGAGAACAGTTGTGCAAACACCAGTCAATCGATGAATGACGTAACAGGCACCCTGAATATAAATTATCCGTGTGTGACTCCCTACCTTTAAAGTTTCGCTGTCCAAACGTGCCTGCATCGGTCTATTCAGAAACTGCCCCAAATAGAAGTCTTCGGAGTAGGTTACATATAACCACCCATGCCCGAGATATTTTCTAGGCTGTATTGTAAAATTCCGATTATTAACCTATACGACGTGGTTTCTGGTGAGACCTGGTATACGTTTGGTTTTTACAGTCACGCTCTGGCTGTTACCCAACAAGTTGGGAGGATCGGCGTCTGATGCTCACCGCGTACACCAAGCTGGCGTGTCGGATACAAGTTAGACTTTGAGTGGATGTTTTTTTTAAAAATATTTCTTCATGTGTTCTGCAAAGAGTGTCCACCGTAGTTCGTTCGTTTGCCTTATTGCTGTCTCGGTAAAGGATTACGTTTCCGCGACCTCCGTTCAGTCTGCAAGACAAAATTACCTTTTTTGCTGCGCAGGAACTTTTGAACAGATGGGAGCAGACTCATCCCGAGTAGTAAACTTATTCCGAGGTGGTCGCTTTCCCCGTCGCTGAGATTTGCTTTCTTTTAAAGAACGCATTTTGATGTAAACGCTAGGTTTTTTTCCGCCTTAACCTGTTGACATGCCATTATTACGTGCCCCGATGCATAATGGCGCAGAATAAAGAAGTGATTTTGTATGCGCTTCAACTTCAGCACGGTCGGTGGTGTCGAGCCATGTTGTTATTGCACAGCGTTGGTAACTTATGCTGGCTGCGCAGCATGCACATGCTAGAGAGGGGGGGGGCACACGGTACAAAGCGAAGGGAAAAGACGAGATTACCCCGAGGGTGTGCACACCGAACTGCCTCCGTTCGCTAAGGGTTTAGAACCGAACCTTAAAATGGGTCGGCTGTCGACTCCCCACCCCCTCCCCTCCCGTGGAAGGAAACCCCTCGGTCCGCTCGAACGGTACGGGCTTTTTCTTCACAAAATGGCAGCCGACCGTCGGCAGCCTGGCAATCTGCTCGTAGCGCGAGGGACGGGGTCGTCCGTCTGTTTTCGCCTTATTCCCGCTCCCCTCTCCTGTCGGCGGTGGGAAATGATATTCCGGGTAAATCGCGTTTTGCAGTCTATTGGTTGCTGGCACGGTGCCATATGGTCTAATGCAAAGGAAGTTGCCATAGAAACGCGGAGGTTGTTCCATAGGCTGTGCGGCACACCTGACACGGCGACTTGGCGGGGCTGTCACCATGTCTCGCCCTTGTCTGCCGTCCCCCACCCCCCTCGTTTTATTCAACATGAGCCCTATCGCAAAACGCAATCGACCTTGCGAGCGACTCGGAGAAGGCAGTCAGTCCCTTTGGTGTTTCGGCAACACGGCGGCAACTTTGCTTGTCTGGCTACGGATCCATTATGAAGTTGCTCCATGTGTTGCGGTGTTGACGATTAAATGCAAAGGAAGAGGGGGGGGGGCGCCGAGCAGCCTTTATTTCCTTATATTTACGCAGCGATTGTCGATCTATCACGGTACAAGCGATTGATTTATGATTATTCATTGGCCTCGCTGTGCCCTCAGCCAGGTCATTCGGTAGCCACTCGCCCAATGCCCGAGTGTTCCCTATCAATCAGTCAGCGACCGCCGTCCCTTCGTTATTGTAGTATTAGCATAAAGTATTGTGTTGCTTTAACACAGCCAAATAAACAGCAGCCAGGTCCAAATGGTCGCGGCGAGCTGACGCGCGTAGCGGCACCGGATTTAAAGACGTCGATCGGTGCTCTCCCGCCTCCGACTGCATTTTTGCTCCCCCCTCTCTCCCCCCCCTTTTTTTTTGTTGCGAGATGACTTAAGTTTTCCTCTGCTCGTCTCTCCCAACGCAGGACTCTTCTCTCTCTCACACTGACCATGCATCGAACAACCAGGATAAAGATTACAGAGCTTAACCCTCACCTCATGTGCGTCTTATGCGGGGGCTATTTCATAGACGCAACGACCATCATCGAGTGTCTGCATTCATGTGAGCAAAAGCCTCCACTTGGCAAATTCTTTCAATAAGAACAATTCAAGGAGGAGGTTGGAGCAGAGCTGTGCATGTTTATCATCTTATTTATAATTTAAGATTTTGTAATGAGATACAGTACAGTGCAACTACAACTTTTTCACGTGTTAATTCACGAGTGCTGTACTCGTCGAGCAAAATTCTTTGAGTCATATGACATTAGTTTTACAATGTGATTAGAACTTAGGCTCTATAGTTAGCGAGCATCACAGTGTGTATGGGTATGCCACTGACATGTTCTGACCATTTTTGGACAGTCTGCAAGATGTGCATTGTGCGCTACCTGGAAACCAGTAAATACTGTCCCATCTGTGATGTTCAAGTGCACAAAACTAAGCCTCTTCTCAACATTCGGTGAGAATTTGTTTTAATTTTTTTACCTCAGTTGCGTTATAGAATGCTATTGATTTTCTGTTTTGTTTTTTTTGTAAAGAATTTGTTAATATTGTTATGGTTAACTTACACTGTGTTTTAGATGCTGGTTTAGGTAAAGGACTACCCGTGAGATTTGCATATTTTGACTGGAATAGCCCATAGACCAAACAAACCATTCTGCCCTCTTGGTTATCAGTGGCTCCTGATACAAGATTGAAATGACTTCTGCATCTGCATGATTTATTTATTTATTTATTTTTATGTTTCGACTGTTAGACTCATTTAACACCAACAGTGGTATTACTGAAACCACAAGGTGACAGTTTGAATACTTTTTTTGATGTGGTGTTGTTCAGCAATTTCCCTCATCTGACTGACTAGTGAGGCCAGTTTGACTCATAAGGCACACTTACAGGCTGTTGAGTTGCTTGTGCCTGCACCTATCTGTTGTCTGCGACTGTTCAGACTCAACAACAGAAGTTCTTTGAGCAACCCAGTTAGGGACGTAGGTTTGATACATGCATGGTAGCTTCTGGAAGGTGTATAACTCGTATGCTTTGTTTTCTGCAACGCTTGTTAGCTAATCACATATCCTACACAAGAAATCTCAAGTATGTGAACCATTAATAAAACTGGGGAACACTCTTTGATTGTCATTAGGCTGCTTCAGCAAATGCTTTGTTGTTCTGATGAGAGCGGGGAAAACTCTCAAATTGCTCTCTTGACTTGATAAGGCTGCAGAGTGCATTGATGCAAATGATTCAGAGTGCTGCAATGTGCCTTGGACATAGTCTGCATTACATGACTGAAGTTTCCCTTACTCTCTCTAGATCAGATAAAACTCTACAGGATATTGTCTACAAGCTGGTCCCCGGCCTCTTCAAAAGTAAGTGTAGAGCAGCTTGCAGTAAAGCAGAACACAATAGTTGTCCTTTACTTGGCTTATGGTTTAGTTTCATGCAGACTCACCACTGTATGTTCTGATGCTATGCTAATAACGCACCTCATTGTCCGTTAATTGCCCAACTGTGGTTGTCCATCATTAGAAAAAAAAGCTATCTGCTACTGCTGCAAGAGAAAATGGAAAATAACAAAATAATAGAATTTTCCCATAAAATTGAAATTAAGTGCAGCCAAAATGTTCTTATTTGTATATTTTCTGTAGTCAAAACCACAAATCCAAATTAAAGAGCTATTGCCCAAATGTAAAAATGAGCACAGAGTCATTTTACAGAATTACTCCAGACTATCACTGATGCAAAACAATTAGGCGAAGTGAAAGAAAAGCCAGAATTTTCCAAGTTGCATGAAGGTAAACAGATGTGTAAAGGCATCCCTCGCATCCCTCCTTTGCTTTTTTTTTGTAGATGAAATGAAGAGAAGAAGAGATTTCTACGCTGCACACCCTTCGGTAGATGGTGAGTTGCGAACACTTGAGTGTTGTGTACTGGGTTCATTGGGAGATAAAGAAACTCTATTATACAGGTTCCCATGGAAAGGATGTAGTTCAGCTGCAAGACAATGCAAAAGTAATTTTACTCTTTCCAGTCACAGTAAATGGCAAATTTTTTTTCATGGTTTTCCCTATCTTTTTGGCCTTTCATTTAGTGTAATATTTCAGCCACTTTATAGTTGTCCAACTTGAGTTTCAGTACATGCACCAGGATAATGGCGCAATCATTTTTCTGTAGCTTCAAATGGATCGAATGAGGATCGTGGCGAGGTGGCGGATGAAGACAAGAGAATTATTACAGACGATGAGATCATCAGTCTCTCTATTGAGTTCTTCGACCAGAGCAGGTGAGCCATTGGGAACATTTGCTGACTGCACAGTTGACATGACGAGGTGTTTCCCATGTTGGTGATAAGCAAAGTGAATTTCAGCATTTTACCTTAAATGTGTCTGTGTGACGCATGGCACCACTGTGCACTGGATTGCTTAAAGTACACCATCAATGTTTGCTTAGATTTGAAGTGATGATTCTCCAAACTTGAATATTGCATCAGAATCCAAAAAACAAAAAAATCCATGCCCATTGATGATGTGCTTTAACTCCCTCATCATGTGGCTAGCTGGGAAATATATTAATATTATATTAGATGATATCACCTGGGAGTTTGGTTTTAATTATATGTTGATATAACTTAAATGCTGTCATTTCCTGGTCGTAAAGTGTGCATTACAGTTAAGCGATAACATTTTTGAACTTATTAGACTCTTTTAGCCGAATCAATGAACATCTCTACCGATTTGGTTATCATATCCACATTACTAATGATCATTTCTCAACATTTACATGTGTGTGTATATCTTATGATGACACTGATGGTCATCCCCTAAATATGCTCACCTTTTTTATGTCTATTAAGGTATTCAGTCAAAAATATGGTAATATTTTACTTTGTACATATCGCCCAGCCCTACGTTTAACCCCCATGTAGCCTCTGCTGACCCATCCAGTCCCATCACAACATGGGAAGTATTTATTCTGTGTCTTTCTTCATTGAAATAGATTAGGAAAGGGGAGAAACTGACTAATCTTGAGTGCATAAATCATTAATATTGCTGAAAATAAGATCATGGATAAACAGCTGTCCCAGTTTAACATAGAGCCCATCCACTGTCATGCTGCTCTAAATGGACTAATCCGTCAGTACGACATCCTGCACTGATGCACTGGATACTGCAATGTTTATTCATATATTTGATTATTTGTTTGATATTTGCTGAAAAAAGTAGTCTGTCATATTTAATGAGATTAATCTGTTAATTTCCTTAAAACACTACCTGGTAGTTAAACCAGCCCATTAAAAGCCAATGGCATATTTTCACAAGAGATGTTACTCTTATGAAAATGGGAAGAATATAAGGGTGACCATGTTCTTGAGTATTTTTGTGTTCTTTGTGTCTAGGGTTAAACTGGTTGGCGGACCAGATGACAAGCCATCTAAAGAGCAGGTATCAGGCTTCTTTGGTGCTCTTTGCTTTGATGGGATAGTTTGCAGTCTTGTTTCATCAGAGGTGATGCATTCATATTAGAAATGTGATTCCACCAATTAAAGAGATTTTTTTCATACACCTGCCGTGTTTTATTCATAGTATTTATATTTATTTGCAATGATTTTGCAAAAAAATTAATGGAAGCATCTGTAAAAAAAGATTTAATTTGGTTTTAAGGTGGACTAGCCTTCAACCACTGCAACTGAGTAACTTTAATTATTCAGTTTATATGACCATAAAGTTCATATATAGATGCATTTTTATATGGATGCATTTGTTATATAGATGCACAGATCATATAGATACATATTTCATATAGACATAAAGAATCATTAAGGCACAGTCGTGTGATTGATGTGTCATCTACAGGTGGCCAATAAGAGGTACCTGCAGTGTCCTGCAGCTATGACAGTCATGCACCTGAGAAAGTTCCTTCGAAGTAAGATGGACATCCCCAACACCTACCAGGTAAAACACGGATCCTGTTGGATTTGCATGGTAACAAAAATCAGGTTTTTGGTTTTTTTGTTCTGTCACATTACATGAATGTTGTTTGCATGTACGGCTGTGTACAATACCGATATGAAGTTCTTTCTGTTTGTAGTTTTAAAATCACAATTTCCAGTTGTGGTGTTTTCTTCTATTCTTTCTAATTTTGAGATACTTTATTGATCCCCGTAGGGAAATTACACAATGTAATACACAATGCCACACACCCAGAGATTCCCATGCAAACACATGCCTTTTTTTTTAATACTTACTATCAGCGGGATATTTAAGACAATAGCTACTCCATGAATATCTTAAATCAGGAAGGCTTTTTGCAGCTGCTCATTTGAACAGTTACTGTTGGCCAACTTGTAGGGAACATGATGAAGCACGTGGCATTCAAAGTCTCCATAGCAAACAAATGGTGGAAGAATGAGGCAACCATCGGCATGTTAGAAAAATAAACGAAAATAGTTGTTGCTAAGCAGCTATGGCAGACCACACTCATAGACACTTAACCAACAGATACATCAATGACTACCATTTATTTATTTATGTATTTATTTAGTTATTTAAGCGTTCTGACACATCAACATTGGTGACTGTTAAATTTTGAATGGCTCCCTCCCTGGGATTGGGAGTGGTCAAACACCAGTGCAGTGACCAGTAAACACCAGTGCGGTAAACCAGTAGCACCACAGAGGTCCATAAGTTAAATGTAATCAACAGTTTTCAGGATTGCAGCTTTTAAATGTATTTGTTTTTCTCTCTTTTTTTTTTTTTTTTGCACTTCAGGTTGAAGTCATGTATGAAGACGAGCCACTGAAGGATTACTACACATTAATGGATATAGCATATATCTATACGTGGAGAAGGGTAAGACACCGATTTGTCAGTTTTTATGGGCACGAATTGAAAAAGTTCATGGATTTTATGGATGCTGGAGTCTGATATTTGAAACGCCAAAAAAAAAGAGAAGAAAAACCTTACACAAACACAACTGTTAACTTTTTGTTAAATCATGTGTCTAAATCTCTTGTTTACCTGACTTAATATTATAAACTAAGCCAACACTTCGTGTCATATTAGTCATATTAATATAATTGTGTATCACAGTACAATGTTATTTTTCCTCATCTATTTATTTACTTATTTTTATTAAATCACCAGCCAATGAAATATAAAATGAACTACTATTGAGAATTTGGCCAAAGAATCGATTCAATACTTAATTTTGAAGTTTTTTTTTTTTTTTTGCTGTGGTATTACATTGATAGAAACTCCCATCATGTTTATTGGGTACCATTTTCATTGTCTTTCACATTAACCGTGGAGTGGTTGGAGTGTACATAAACACTGCGACTGTAGCAAGCAACTCTTTTGTGGATTAATTTATAAATATGTCCTCAACAGCATGTATGCATTGCTATTTGTTGAATCTTGTTAAACCTTCTGCGCTCATGGTATGTTTTACCCTGTTGTGGTTCATATTAAATCAGAGCAGTTTAGTCTGGTCTGTCAGGACACTGAACTAGAATATGAATACAATGGCCTTTCAACCAAAACCTTGCTGATGCATTAGTTTGATTGACATTGGATGCGCTCTGCACGCTATTTTGTATTTAAGGGTTTTTTTTTGTTTTTGTTTTTTAAATTTTGTTCAGAATGGCCCCTTGCCTCTGAAGTATCGAGTCAGACCCAACTGTAAGAAGATGAAAATGAGCCACGCGCAGCAGGAGGGCCAGAACAGCACCGGCAGATCCGGTCCAGAGAGCGACTCAGCAAGTGACAAAGCCAGCAGTCCCGCCGGCGTCCCCTCTACGTCGTCGTCATTGCCCAGCCCCAGCACGCCGGCACAGTCACCTCACCCACAGTTTCCTCTTGTTCCCAACACCATCAATGGGGCTTCGACCTCAGCCCCAAGCCAGAGCCGGCCGTATCAGTTTGGCACCAAGCCGCGGAAGGTGTCCCTCAACGGCTCCTCTGGATGACTGCTGTCTTCAAGGCCGCCAGACAGCCAACGCCAGACCTGCTCAGCTAATACTTCCACGCCAACCTAGTTCCATTGTCATAGAGGCTCTCTTTTTTTTATTACCATTGTTGTTATGAATATTACGGAATATGTACGTTTGACATAGTGGAAAGTGAAGCATTTCAAAAGAACTTAGCACAGGTCTTCTTTTGAAAGGTGACATTTGCAGAACGATGGTATGTTTAAAAAAAAGTTTAGGCAGGAGAATGGAGAACATCTATCCCACACAAAGCTACATTTTTTTTACAGATGTGACTGAATATAGTCTTTTTTTTTATTTCTTTTCCTTTTTTTTAATCAGACAAGTCTATTTGGAAATTGTCCGTCAATACATTGCATGCTCATGCCAACACAGTCCTTTTAACAGAAGAAGGGGGAGAGTGGTGATGCTTGTTTGCCTCTGGCCTAAAGTCAAGTCAATTTTATATATGTATAGCCCAATAATACAAATTTGCCTCAAGGGGCTTTACAGTAACACAACATGCTGTCCTTAGACCCTCGCATCAGATGAGGAACAACTCAACAAGTTTGCAAGATGAACCTGCTTGGGAGGGGCGGGGTGAGGGGTGGGGGGGATGTAACGTGGAAAATGGTCTAGGCTTGTACTGAACTAGTCCACGGAGGAGAAATAAATCTCAGAAGACTTTAATTTGTCTTTACTGGAAACAATTTCTCATGTAGCTGCAGTGGAATCCAGTCGCTATCCCTCACATCTGTAACATGTAAGCGGTTTTAGAAAATCCACATGTAAATATGAAAAAAAATTGCCTATTTAACCAGCGATGACGTCATGCCGTTCCCCTCCGTTCGAAGGGAATGACAGGCTCTTGTGCTAGAGAGACAGAGAGGATAAAAAGAGCACCTCAACTCCATTTCATGCTTAATGACAGATGTTTTGATGTCTCCCGTGTTTTACGTATTTGTATCGCTCAATTGTATGGACAACTATTGTATTGTTACTGTTGCACAGTATAAAAACATCTAAATAAAACATTTTACACTTATAAGGAATCTAGTTATGATTTGAGATTTTGTTTTTGTAAGGAATGTCCACACTGACCTCATAAAGTGAACGTCACGTGTCTCATTAGCGGGGCAGTGTCCAAGGCTCCACGTGGGCTATCCGCAACGAATGATTGGCACTTGACATAATCTACGGATACCCATGAATCAGTTAATTTAAGTTGATAATGGATCAAATTTGCGTAGATTTAATTGCGCTTCAGACAGTGAAGTGAAAACGTGAATCCCAATACACAAGGGCCCATATTTCATTTAAATGTGTCAGATCTTGGTGTGTCACAATATATATAGCCTTCTGCTTTCCTATTGATCCTCTTATTTTTCGTTGAATTAATATAACTTGAAATTTGACATGCAGCTAATTTTTTTTCTCGATGAACCTTGGCCTGTAAGTACAATTTATTTATATATGTTTGTAGGGTGCGTTATGTAAATTACCTTGGGTCCTTAGTGAAATAATGTGATAATGACAGTTAAAATACACGATTAATCATGGTCAAGCCGAGACCTACTTAAATGGCAAAATGCTGTTTGCAGAACGTTAGAAAAACGGTACGTTCACCAAGTTTAATTTTCAGTCTTTCATTCAAAAAACAAAACAAAACATAATAATAATAATAATAATAATAATAAGACACTGAAAACTAGCTGTAGCCTTAGCGACTGAATGTCCTTTCGCAAGACGCAATATAGATTGCGTCTAAAGTTTTGCTGGGCGGTTGTCTCCTGTTGAACCATGGCAGCTTATATGAATGGAACTAAAACGTATTCCTGCCCTTTGTTTGAATAAGCGGCGGCAACTGTGATGCTATTGCAAACACAGGCTTAACTCAGCCTGACACCTTAAATGGAGAAAATAAAAAGGTCTTTCGTTCTTGTTTCGACTGAATAAATTAACGAAATTCTTCACGGACAATCGTTTTAAATTCTTGAATTTTTGCCAGTTGGAGAAAAACTTTTTTTCTCTTCTTAATCTATTCGCTAAAGCGGCTGGTGGTTGATCAAAATGAACCAAACTTGTCTACGTGTTCGTTTACGGTTTTAAAGGAAACAGACTACCTCCTGTCAACAAGGTCGACACAAATTTACCAACTAATGTTTTCTGCAGCGTCACCAACCCTCCCCAATTAGATAGATAGATAACAATACAGATACATAACATTTTCTCTCAATGTGATTATAGACTGGTCGGAGCAATAGAAAACCACTGCTTGATGTTTATCTATCTGTATTTATACCAAAGAGGGTTTTTTTTCGTCTACATTTTGTCAGTAGGCTGTTTTAGGTCGTTATTTAATTCTTCGGTGGTGTCAAACTGCGGCCATAAATTGACTCTGGCGGTAGCCTACATGTGTACACGCAAACAACGTGTACGCCGTGGTGGGCTCCCACCGTGTCCGTCTGTCCGTCGGTATTCAGCGTAGTCTATCACCGAACAACTGACCAGATGTGTGGATAGGGTGTGTGATTTGGACAGTGTTGTTTTCTGCCCATGCGGCTCTGTGTGAGCCGACACAGACGCGCTGCCTCTCAGCTTCTATACACGGGAGTGGGAAGAGCGCTTAAACGCTTCCGGGTTTGTTGCCAGGGCAACGTTTAACAGGCTAACCCAAACTCGATGCTGCGGAAAGCGGAGGCTCCGGCGTAACCTGCGACTCAGACATGGTTTTTCTTTGGTAAATCAACCACAACCCGTTGCTTTACATTCACGATACGCTTTTCCCTTTGACCGATCTGTGATAATGAGCCACCGACAGATTTTACAAGGTAAGATGTGACGATAGTCGCTCAGGCTGGAGCTGGTATACTGACTGTTTTGATTGGCGGGGGAAAGGAAGACTCGACTTGCATTAACAATTTAACGTTATCATGTCTACTTTGCAGTGTTTGAACAGTATCAGAAATCAAGGTTGCAGTTTGTACAGACTGTTGCGGAACTTGCAACGAGACCACAGAACATAGAAACCCTACAAAATGCAGGTAACATACATACATACATACATAGCCAGCCCACTAGCTTAGCTAATTAGGGTAATTTTACGTGGGCTACTTCCACTATTAGTAAGTTTTTTCTTTCTTTCTTTCTTTCCAACATACTGAAACTTTATTTGTCCCTCTATCTTCTTACTCCCATCACCACCTGTCCCAATTTCCACCACCTGTCCCAATTTCCTCCCCCTCCCCACTCCTCCCTTCTCCCACCAGGTGTGACGTCCTTGCTACGACCCATGCTGTTAGATGTGGTTCCTACCATTCAGCAGACAGCAGCTCTGGCCCTTGGCCGCCTGGCCAACTACAGTGACGACCTGGCCGAGGCTTTAGTGAAGGGAGACATCCTGCCCCAGCTGGTCTGCTCCATGGCCTCACAGAACGTTAGTGTCTCAACGTCTGCGATAGTACAGCATTTCGTTAGATTTAGATAACTGTAGCAGTTTGCCTTGAAGTTTCATTACTTTCTGTTGGATTACTTGTTCCGTGTAAATGTGTGATTATGTGTGTGTGTGTGTGTGTGTGTGTGTGTGTGTGTGTGTGTGTGTGTGTGTGTGTGTGTGTGTGTGTGTGTGTGAGACAGAGAATGAAAGGCGAAGCTGTCACCCTGCAGGGCCCCCAGGGTCATGCTGCAGAAAGAGGGGGTGTGTTGGGTCAATTTGGCATTCTGCCTTGGGGCTACTTCAGACCCTAAGAGCCCTTTACTATCAGAACAACCTCAGTCTGTCTTTTTTTCCATGCGTCTCTCTTTCTCCATGCATCTCTTTCTCATCCCCCTAGTCTCTCTCTTTGTTATGAGCCATCTGAGTTGGTTATGGGAAGTGATGCTACTTAAACAGTTTCCTCTAGTTGTAGTTGTCATTTTATATTGTTTTCGCAGTGCTTTGCCTTGCCCCTCAGATTATGAAATATTGTCAGGTGGAAAGATCAACAGCTGTCAGTGACAGTAAAGAAATAAAAAATTGTGAGTTTTCTGATTTGTGTGTGTGTGTGTGTGTGTGTGTGTGTGTGTGTGTGTGTGTGTGTGTGTGTGTGTGTGTGTGTGTATACAGAGGTTCTATAAGAAGGCTGCAGCATTTGTGCTGCGGGCAGTGGCCAAACACTCCCCAGAGTTGGCCCAAGCAGTGGTGGCATGTGGTGGGGTTGATGCCCTGGTTCTCTCCTTGGAGGAATTTGACCCTGGCGTAAAGGAGGCTGCTGCCTGGGCTCTGGGCTACATTGCACGGCATGATGCACGTAAGGTCAACACGCTTCAATTTTTAGCCCTTCTCTGTTTCTTTCTATCTTTTATGTTTGTCTGTTGACCAAAGGCAACAACACACTTGAGTGGGATGCAATTTTCTTTCTTGCACATGTAAAGCATACAAGAGCCCTCCATTATCATCATCATCACAAACAAACAAACACACACACACACACACGCACGCACCTGGCTCATTCAACTTCTCACTGTGTATATTTTCATGTTTCCCTGACTGCTTCCCATCTCTCTGTAGAGCTGTCTCAGCTGGTTGTGGATGCAGGTGCAGTTCCCTTGTTGGTGCTGTGTGTCCAGGAGCCGGAGATCGCCCTGAAACGCATCGCTGCGTCTACCCTTAGTGACATTTGCAAACACAGCCCAGAACTGGCACACACCGTGGTAGACACTGGTGCCATTGCACACCTGGCGCTGATGATCCTGAACCCTGATGCCAAACTCAAGGTAAAGGACCAGTCATAAGGAAACAAGACAATTATTTTATTTTGACACACCTTTGCTTTGAACTGTGGCTTTTGCTTGCTGTCATTTTGTGGGTGCCATATTCTGCATTTCAAATTCAACTGAAAGTTTATTTAAAATGAATAGTAGCAAGGGTGAAAGTCATGAATTGTTTAATATCACACTGCATGGTCTCATTACAGTAATTTGCATCATGATACCATTTGCATCTTGAAATTTCTTTGCAATTATTTTTTTTAAATATTGAAATATTTGCTAAAAAATCTGATAATTGAAACATGAATTTAGAGTATCTGTGCAGGCTCAATGCCATCTAATTTATGGAAGATTTTTTTCATTACATGTGTCTAAAACTATTGCTTCACGAGTGTTATTAGTATCAACAACAATCAGTTGCCAATTATCCTCTCACATGATCTGCATAAAGGATTTTAACAGACAGATTTAATTAGTTGTTGCTCTTTCACATAAATTAACAGGAAAAAACTACTACTACTACTACTACTTTCGGCTGCAAACTGATAAAACAAAAAAGTCTTATTTGGTCACACTTAAGATGTTGCTTCTATCACAGATTGTCCCTTCCCCCTTGTTTTATTATTTTTTCTTCTTCTTCGTCATCTTCTTACCTGATTTTAACAAAACACCATCCCTGTCTGAAGTGCATTTGGCTGTCAGTGGAAAAGAAAAACTGAAAAATTGAAATTCAAAAGACTTTTGTGTAGTAGGCAATTTTGTGTCCTGTATCAATTTATTCAGAATTTTATGATAGTTTAGTCTTTTTTGATTCAGATCAAGATCCATAAACATTATGTGTTGTGTACTGTGCACTTGAACACTCAACAATGGTTTCCTTGGAAACCTGGAAAAGTCATGAAAATTGAAAATGAGCTTTTCCAGGCCTGGAAAATGTGTGAAAAGTAGACTAATTCTTAGTCATAGTTGTAGCTAGTCAGACCAGTAGATTCAAATGATCTGTTTGAACAAAACCAAAATAGGAAAAACAATCTAACCAAGGAACAAAGATGCTGTTGAATGTTGGCCTCTGAAATTACACTATAACTTCATCAATTTATTGAATTTGATAAGCCAAAATAAGTAGGAACCCAGTGGGTTATCTATTTTCCTTCTCTCTCAGCCTTCTCCTCCAACTTCTATTTGTTCTTGTCTCCCATCCAGAGACATGTGTTGTCGGCCTTGAGCCAGATCAGTAAGCATTCTGTCAACTTGGCAGAGATGGTGGTGGAGGCCGAGATCTTCCCGACAGCGCTGGCCTGCCTGCGGGACCCTGATGAGTGTGTTAAGAAAAATGTCACCACCCTGATGAGGGAGGTGATTAAACACACACCTGAGGTAGTCCATATCACTGATGCACACACATTTAAATTTACATACATGCGCATCCTCACAAACAAGCACACATTCACAGGCAACAACTTGTGTGTGTGTGTGTGTGTGTGTGTGTGTGTGTGTGTGTGTGTGTGTGTGTGTGTGTGTGTGTGTGTGTGTTGGTGTACAGCTGTCCCAATTGATTGTGAATTCTGGTGGCATAGCAGCAGTTGTCGACTACCTGGGCGATTGCCGTGGCAACGTGCGGCTGCCGGGCATCATGATGTTAGGATACGTGGCGGCTCACACTGAGAACCTTGCCATGGCTGTCATTGTATCCAAGGTACAAAGACCGTTCTTCCTATCTTTTTCTCACCCTGACCATGTATCACCAACATTCTCCTGTCCAGTAACCCAATAGAAACCAATACTTATGAACTTCTTTTTTTAAAGCGGCTGTAGACAACTTTTCCCCTAGCATTTCCAAGTGTTTTTATTCTTTGCGCTGCTGTCGTGAAGACAACCGGATCACTTTCCATTTATTAGCAGCCTGGCTACTTTCCAAAGCAAAAAACAACCGTAAGAATCCCAATTGGAACTAGAAACCCCAATCTCAGTGCTCTGATAAAGACAGAGTAAAACAAAAGGTATTAATAAGTAGGCAGGTTGTGTTACTTACTGATCCAGTAGAAAGAAACCAACTGGATGTCAGTTTGGAACCCTCTCAAGTCCCGGGTGCTGTATTGAACTCTGTTTCCCCGTTGAGATGTTTCCCCCAAGCCAGAGTTTGATACAACACCAGGATGCTTGATTAACCTTAACATAACCTCAACCTAACCCTAAGCTCAACTTAACACTTAGCGTAACCTAATCGTAAATGATAGCTGAACTGTTTCCATGCGATCGCTTTCGTCTGGCTGGTTGGAAACAGATCTTGAAGGAAAAAAAGACTCTGACACAACACTGGAGCTCTCTCCATCGAGTGAATGCCCATCCGAGGGTCACACTTGTTTTAGCTCTGTTCCTATCACTCTCCCTTTTCGCCTTCTTTGACTCCTCCATCAACAGGGTTCTTTTCCTCTTGCCGGGCAGAGTTTCCACTGTCACTTTGGTTGTTCCACCGTCTGCTGTTTCCACTATTGGGGATAGCTATTGATAGCTATCGGGGAAAATAAAAGTGCTATTATCTGATTTTGGTTGTGCAATTGTTGTGCACTTCCTTTGTACCGTAAATCGAGCCTTCATTTTCCCGTGAGATTGTATCCAGTGGCAGACAGAATTGCATAGTGACAGCGGGCTTATAGGGAACCAGTATGTTCAGTATGAACCAGTAATGACATAGATGGTGTTATTTATTTCATAATGACAAGTTAAAGCAAAAAGGTTGTCTACTGCTGCTTTAAGTTTTGAGGCAGCTTCATTTGGTAGAATGGCCCAGCCTTGCTGTCAGGTTTTATGTTATACTATCTGTTTTAACAATTGTAAGAGAATCTTAAAAAAAAGAACCATCCTGCTGTGTGCCCTCCCACCCTCTAGGGAGTGCCCCAATTGGCCCTGTGTCTGGCTGAAGAACAGGAGAATCACATCAAGTCGGCCACAGCCTGGGCCATCGGACAGATAGGGCGCCACACCCCGGAGCACGCCAGGGCCGTGGCCAACGCCAACCTGTTGCCCAAACTGCTGGAGCTATACATGGATGCCAAGAGCTCCGAGGACCTGCAGGTCAAAGTAAATGCTACAATCAGGATGTGTCATTACTAATGGCGATCACATATTGGCCTCATTAAAAGCTGTGGCAATTGGTTTTCAACGATTTATCTAATATCAAAAAGACATACCAAAATAATGAAAAAAATGGATACATCTCCAACGCTTTTTTCCATTTATCCAAGTTAATTTAGAGATGCAAGGATCAAGAATAAAGCTGTGGAGGCTGTCCACATTATTTAAGATCAGACAAAAAAATGTTTGAGTGAATGAGTTTGATAGTCAGGAAATACTCTTTGTGTTCTTTTCATTACAGTGTAAAAAGGCTCTGAAGGGTATCTTGCAAAAATGCACTTACCTTCCAGCCCTTGAGCCTCTGCTCTATGATGCTCCGAGTAATATCCTCAAACATGTGGCTTGCCAGTTCAGCAAGGTATGTGAATGTGTGACTAACTAGCCGTGAACCTCATACATGTTAATGGTTTCCTTAGTCACGTTTGCTATTCATGAAAGGATGAGCTAGTCAAACTTGTCACTTTCACTTTGAAAAACAGCCTAATAAGGTGATGAGGTTGGGGCAGGCTGTTGGGAGAACACACAGAAACATGTTCCGACAAAACCAAATCTGATTTATTGCCCAAAATCATCTGCTCAACACAGACACTCATGCACATTTTCCAGTAAGTCTAGCAGTAGTTTAACAGCCTCAATTTCACAATGATAATTAGAAAAAAAAAGAATTTGTCACGACTTGTCATGCTTTTATTTTTTTAATTTTTTTTAAATTTGTTTATTGGTTTGTTCGCACATGCACGCACGCACGCACGCACGCATGCATGCACACACACACATACACACACACACACACACACACACACACACACACACACACACACACACACACTTTCTATGCCTAGTGTGTCATGGGGTACACATCTTGCAGAAACGCACACACACATGCACACACACACGCACACACACACACACACACACACACACACACACACACACACACACACACACACACACACACAAACACATTAATTCCTAGTTGGTGAAAAAGCCACTGCTGATTCAGCCTGCCTGCCACATCACAGTATTAATATTTATATAAGTAGATTTTAGATGTGTACTTTACTGGCTAAAGTCACTTAAGCATTGTTTAAAGAAAACAAATAGATGAAATTATTTTTTATTTTTTTATCTGTTATTTTCTCTCCATTGGGTACTCATCTTGTTCTATGGCATGGAAAGGTTGGCTTCTAGACTGTTGGTGTGGAGGTAACTTGTCTTCTCAACAAAGTTAAAACTAGTGTGAAGACAGTCTTTACAGTAGAGAAGATGGCCCTAATACTAGATAACAGCAATAACAAATGTAAAATAGGCCAAGACATTGTGGACATGCACTTCATATTCTGAGTATGTGAAGTAGCCTCATCTCTTTTGTGATAATGTATTCTCTTACTCTGATGACTTGGTTTGAGCATGATAAAAAAAGACATTTCTTTTGTTTGAATGTTCTTTCAGTTTACCACACCACTTCACAGACCTTTGCATTGCTGGAAGGTGGTGACAGTCTTTTCTCCTCCTTCCTTTAGGTGCTGCCTCATGACAGTAAGGCACGGCGTCTGTTTGTCACCAGTGGGGGGCTGAAAAAGTTGCAGGAGATCAAGGCTGAGGCAGACTCCGGCCTGCAGGAGTACATCGACTCCATCAACAGCTGTTACCCCGAGGAGATTGTCAGGTACGTACGTTTGTACACACACACACACACACACACTTAGTCTTTTGGTCATTTGATGGAAGAACTGGTGCCCTGTTTGGTGGTTCACTGGGTTGTGTGATCCTGTGAACTCCAGAGGTTGTAGGGTTGAATCCAGCTCATGAACAATGTCGCGTTTTATCTCCTAACTAGCTCTTGTCCATCCTGTCAACTGTATACTATCATATTTACAAGATGATAAAGCACTCTTTTACCCCTTTCAAAATTGCATAACAAACTGTAAAAAATAGTGAGATTCAATATAATTGCATTATGCTAGATCAGCAATGAGGGTAAATTAAAAAGCAGCTAAATATGAAACTAATAAAAACCGGTAAAGCAGAACAACGAGACTAGCTCATACCTGTAAGAAGGGATTTACCCAGACTATAAGCTGAGGGGCCAAGGCTCTGCCTGCTTTGGTCTTTGTTTTAGACTTCTGGACCTTGTCTATGCTTGGACAAAGAGTGAAAAGATCTGCAACAAAGCTGGGAGTAGGAACTTTAAGATGAACGGGTGGGATCGTAAAATGGATTTCCAAATCTGACGGGCCGTCAGTGTAGAGAATCCAAAATATGAAAAAAATGTCCCTGTGAGTAGCACAATCTGGATAATAAAGGAGAAATACTTTACACATATTTCACTGTGAATAAAAAGCTGTCTCACTCTTCTATCATCCTTTCTGCAGATGTGTGCTCAAGTGTCTCATCTTGTTCCAGGTATTACTCCCCTGGATATTCGGAGGTCTTACTGGAAGGAGTGGAGAAATACCAGCCAGCCTAATGGTGCAGACTGCCATCTAAAGAGAATTTCATTTCCACCTTAAATATTGACTTAAGTACGTCTTCATAGTAGATTAAAACTTGTATTATCTAATTAGCAGTGTGCACTTTTTTATATTGTCTGCAGATGCATGTTGCAAGTCAATCCAAATGTAGCTTGGATGGGTTATAAGTAGGTAGCACATATAATGAGCTTAATGTCTATTTGAAACAATATCCATATTAGCTACATAAAGTGCTTTATGTATATTTTAGGTGCCTTGCCGTATTAAGTTTTGCATTTTAAAGAACGTATTATGATTCAAATTAGTCAATAAAGGACCTTATCTCAAGAAAGTCGCCTACTGACATGCCTCCATCTTAAAGTACCAGTCTGTGTGAGAGGCAACGGAGCACGGTGCTGCCTGTCTAATTCCCTCTACCCAGTTTGGCTGCGCATCTATCTGAAGTATAATAAGACTGAATAATCTCGGTTTATTCGACATATATGCAAATGTCTTGTATCCTCCGTTGTCAGCAGCTGGTGTCTGATGGAAGAATTGGTGGCGTCGCTCTCTCAATTTTCAATTTCAGTATGCTTTATTGGCATAAATGTCAGATGAACAATATTACCAAAGCGTCAACACGAGGAAAAAATACAGCTGATAAAATAAAATAGATAAATAAGAACAAGACTCTCGCTCGCTTTCGCTCTTTGCAGTGTTTTCGTGGAGCAGTCTGCCCCCTGGCGGCCATTAGGTCGCTGCGTCTCGGGTTTCTGTTTAGTACAACAGCTGCGGCGCACATGGCGACCCCGTCTTTGTTTATTGTCTGCGGCGCGGTTGTCTCGGCTTGTTCTCCAGATTGGACCGACGGTGGAAATGTGGTGCTGTGTGTGTGTGTGTGTGTGTGTGTGTGTGTGTGTGTGTGTGTGTGTGTGTGTGTGTGTGTGTGTGTGTGTGTGTAAAGATCAGACGATGCGTTGGCTCGATTTAAACACGCCTCCTAAAACCCTGACTTTTTTGTCCATCTGCGGAGCAGCTCTGATTTTTCACTGCGGTCCGCACAGTAGGAGTCCGATATTTGAGGCATCAAATTAAGAAAGTGGAGACGGATGTGATATATTGTCAATCGTTTTCATGTATGGCCGGGGGGGGGGGTAGCACAGTTGTGCCGATGTCTTCTTTGTCTAAGATACTCACACTCGCAGTTATAGGCTAATTTAGTCTAACATGATCCAAAAGTCACCATAAAAAATGAAATAAAGATAAAACGATAGCACGCCCGTGGGCATGAATGCTGGTATTTCTTTCAATGAGTCGCCTCCCATGGTGTGTAATAAATTAGATGATAGCCTGCTATTGACGTACACTGGGATGGTCTGACATTCATGACGACGGATCTCCTCTTTAAGAAACAACGGGGCGACACAACCCATTAGTTGATTTATGGACATGCGTTGTAAACTGGCATAGATGCAGCTATTGAAAAAAAGAGATTAAAAACAACAACTTTAGTTTATCTGCTCGGCCTGCGGTCAGGTAAAAACACCCGATAAAAATTTGCCATCATGAAATTAGAGGTATATAACACGACTTACTACAGTTCTCTACTGTGGCTAAAGGGAACACAGGAAAACGAGTTGGTCCTCTCGAGACTGAAAGGCTTGAAAATAATTCAGATTTGCCCTTCGAAGCTGCCGTCTAATTATTTCCATTCAAATTAAATCTTTCTATGTTAATTTCACGCTCACGTCATTACCGACGATTCGAACAAGCGAGGGTGTTGACAGCCCGTCAGACAGCCCCCTCCACGCGCACACAGACACGCACACGCAGCGTGACGTGTTTCTGCAGGCAGTGTGGAGTCGGTCGTAGCACCACACCGAGGCTGTGGGATCAGCTGATGTGGATTATATGAAGTGTGTGTGTGTGTGTGTGAGAGAGATAGAGAGAGAGAGATAGATGGATAGACAGAGATAGAGAGCCCAACGTCAACCGTACACCGCTTTATCTTTTGTATTGACATGTAACGAGTTAACAGTCTCAAGGGTAGCTTGTAGTAAATGTAAAACAATAACTACAACCACACCGGTCTATAATGAATCACTCAGCCATCTACCGGACGTCAACGATTAAAAGGCAGCGACGGCGAAACAGAAAATGCAAATTCAACGTCGAATATATTTAATTATTAATTAATTAGGACCCTGAGGTAACCTATACGGTTCTTATTATTTTTAATTCTTGGTACCTATAAATAGGTCTTTAAAAGTGACTTCTTAATGTTCGTTGCGGGGGTTGTTCATGTAATCTTTCGCTTATCGTGATCTATCTAAATAACAGTAAAAACCTCCGTATAGACAGGCCTGCCATGGGTCAGATGAATGGCCCTTTAAATCACAGCGCGGACGACCTGGATTCGCCATTACGACCGTAGGCCACCGTACATACCGAGTGTTAATACTTCCAACTGAGAGTGTAGCGGAAGTTGACACCCACGCGACACTTAAAAAAAACATGAACGCAATATGTTGACCTCTGCTGTTTATTCGTTATTTAAGCAGTGACCACGCTGAAAAAATGCTCATCAAAGCCCAGATCGATGTAACTGCAGATCAGTCATGAGAGGTTTATACGGTCGGAGGAAGGAAAAAAAACAAACAAAAAACCTTACAGTCGACAATTAAAACGCAATATAACACGTGTGGTGTAAGACAAATGAGTCAATCGGAAAATGAGTCAAATTACTCGTGGCATCTAAAAAACGCGTTCAGATTTGTTGGGTCTTGTAACTGATTTCATGTCAATTATTTTGCATGGTTATGAGCCTGAACAACAGCCACCTGTAATGTGACGTCATGAAAAAAAAAACAATGGAGGAAAACAAGGATTAATACACAGCGAAGAAGTACACTTTGAGAAGTAGACTGAGTTAAGCAGACCAAGTGCTTTAATTGGTTTGAGTGAATGCTTATGGAATGGAGTGTATCATCATCATCATCATCATCACCATATGTGTTGAACAACAAACATCGGAAAAGATCAGTTGGCCTCTCTGCGAGGAGAGAAGACTCCCACTGATCGTGGTCAGACAGCAATAAACATACACACACCCACACATACATACACGTACACATTAACGCTTTAGCAATGCATAAACTTGCTCTGGGCCCTTCAGACACCGAGGCACAACCTGCAGAGAACCTCCCCCACCCGGCACGGGTTCAGTTTTACATGCAAATCAATCACATTTCTTTGTTTTTGTTCGTTCTCAAATAATAGTTGGATTTCTCATTATCAGAGGGTTGATTGGAAATGACCCCAGCCCTGCAGATTCTGCCTGGTGTCAAGTTATTTCTATTTATAGTCTCATATTCCCTTAAAAGGTGATAAAACACATGTTCACAAGTCTGTTTTCCAATAGCTATGAACTTTCTACAAGTTTTTTTTCTTTCTTTTTTTTTTTTACATCAGCGACACACACCTCACACCATCTCCCAGAATACACAATAAAAAAATAAACAAATTCAATTCGGAAAAAAAAAACCCCCAGATACATTATACACCATACAATATTCTTCAAAGTCATGGGCGGTAGTTTGGACTGCCGAAACAAGATGCACAGAATGGGAACGGTCCTTTTGGCAAAAACATGGCGGCAGCAGGGTGGTTGGAGGAGTCAAGAGGCAGTTGGGGTCAAGGGGTAGGATGGGTGTGTGGAACATTATTCTCAAGGGTTGAATACGACAGCACTGACAAAACACTTCATAGCAGAGCAGGAAGGCCCGTGTGTGCTAACAGCTGTAACTTTGCATCCACTGAAGTCCGTCATTGCACTTGGCTTCCTTTACAATGGATCCACAGTTAAGGTTCTTAAAAATGAAAACAACCCACTCGCACTCCCAGCATGCACTCCTCTGTGTTCTATGTATAGATTGTTCATTTTCATATTATGGGGGGGGGGGGGGGGGCACCAGGGCCAAACAGTCAAGCGAACTGGAAGTTAATTTGTTTTACAAGACAATATATATATTGGGTATGAGTTAAGTGAGGCTATAAAAAACACAGCTCATCCAATGAAAGCACACATAAATAGCATCTTAGAACTGGCTTCACGTTAGCCACTTTCTTATGCTCTCTGGCAGCAGACAGGTAAGCTGGTGGGTCAATACCAGGGATGTGTGGGAGGCAATGCAAAAAAGGGTGGCAGTAACAGCGCCAAAAAAAACAAAAAACAAAAAATCTCACAAACACAAACCTTCGAAAATCAGTGGGAGCTGCATGTCTGACACAGATCAAATCCCAAACCCAGACAGAAAATACAATCACATCCCTGAACTCTGACACTGACGTTTGAGGATGACCAGTTTGTGATGAAGAGAAGATGGTCAACAGGGACAGACTCCCGTGGTTGAGGAGGATGAGCACTGTTAAAACACGACATCCAAACAAAGGTGTACACACATTTCATGTTGCATGTCCACACACACACACACACACACACACACACACACACACACACACACACACACACACACACACACACACACACACACACACACACACACGCACTTTCTTGACCAAGGCAGGACCAGCTGAGGGACACACAAATGCAGGGTCTAGCACAGAGACCGTCTCAACACTGGGAAGGAGGCAAGAGATTCCTGTAGATGTGGAGGGATCAGTCACCCCGCCCCAGTGCAGCTCAGGATCTATAGAGCCAAAACAGAAAACCTCCAAACTAGAGACAGCCATTTACAGTTGTCTTTACCCTCATCAACGTAACAGAGTAACATGAACACAACTTTACATGGGGGATAGGTAGGTGGGTGGAAAACAAATTCCGGAAATACACGTCAAATTAAACACCCTATTATTAAAATAACCTTTTACCTTTGTTTTAAAAAAAGATTACAAAATACAAAATTAAATTATTTCGGAGAATAAAGGCACACCTCTTGCACAGTGTATACAATGAAAACACAGTTATTAAAAGCGTGGTGGTGGTGGGGGAGCTGGACATTACACTGTATAATATAGCACACAGACCTGCTTAAAGTGGAGGGATGCAGGCAGGGGGAGCTGGACAGCCGACAACAAAGACTAGTGAAGGGAAAGGAAACAGAGTCCTGCAACATGCATTTTTTTTCTGCCTTTTTGTCTTTTACAGTACATATATTATTGAAGCATTGTACAAATTCAAGCAGTATCATACTTCATTTACCACGGCACCGTCATTCACTTGAGGGTGGGGCGTCTCTCCTTTTTTTCCTTTTCCTTTTTTTTTCCTAATACAACAATTAATGACTAAAACGCAATGTAAAAATATAACTGTGAATATTATCTATGATATCTAAACTAATATATTGTGATGGAAGCTTTTTGGGTGGGTTAAGAGTCAAGGAGGACAAAGTTATTTGTTTTAGACGATTATCCAGAACTGATTAACAACACACACACACACACACACACGCACACGCGCACACACGCACACACGCACGCACGCACGCTTGCACACACACACACACACACACACACACACACACACACACACACACACACACACACACACACACACTCTTCTCAGTTACACACAGATATATTGCATTTCCCTTGTTAAGACCACATCAACTAATTGGGATACTATGCATAACATTTGGTTCCTCTTCTCTTGTGCAAAATATACAAAAAAGAATATATATTAAAAAAAAAACCTGAAAAAAAATACCACATTGACTTGTAATTCTGCCAAATTCAAACACAGATAAACCGCCCTTGAACAACATCAACAATGAGAACAAAAACAGCAATAACGACACACAACAATGACTGACAGACTCACAGGCGGGTTAGAGAAGAGACCAATGAGGCTGGAGTGACTCGTAACGACTTACAACTAAAGTATCTTTACATCCTGGCTCCTCTTCCCACACACACACACACCGTTTACCGCCGCTGGGGTGTGTGTGCTGGTTCGATGTCGGAGGTAAACTCATCTTTCCGCCCTGAATGCGCGGGCGCAGTTGTACGTCGGACAATAAGGCCTCATCCCAAAGCCCGCCACTGATGCCTTATGGCGCACCTCTAAAAAAGACTGCATTAGGTTGGTGTATGAGCCCTAACAGAGTTAAACCCTCTTCCATGAGCCGTATCACACATTACAATTCATTCCCTCACTCCGTCCCCCTTAGATCTTCAGAAAGTGCCCATTATGCACAGGATGTGGTCGGAGGAGGTTTTGGGATTGGGGCCTCCGAGATCCTGGTCTAAGAGCGCTGGTGCTGTTGGCTTTAAAGTGCGCTTGTTGCGCTGCATGTAACAGATCAAGAACTCCTATTCACCAATGACAAATTTAAAAAGTAAAAAGTGCAATATTTTAGAATTTGCTCGTAAGGTGCTGATGGTAACGGGACATTAAGGGCTAATGACGTTTCAAAGCAGACACCCTCTCGGAAGATCGCAAGGAGTTACAATCATCGACCACCACCTTTTGGATTGTTCCCTGTGGGAGGGAATGATCCGGGGACTACAGTACAATGCAATTTTTTCTTCTCAATCAGAGAGAAGGGAAGTTCCTGAATATTTTGGAACAGTTGCAAGCCCGTGCACTAGTCCTGCTTTCCCTCATTGCACATGTCCTCAGGGCTGACAGAGGCCTTGCCCAGCCATCCTATGGTCAAAGAAGGGCTGTGCAAAGCTAAGGGGACAAAGCAGCCCGCTCACAAACACGAGACACATTGCTTTAGACAAAGCCTTATGATTCACTGGAAATGACTGACCTTAGCTTAAATGAGGAGTGGTGCAAGTTTGAGTGTGTGGTGGACAGGTAACCCAGAAGTCGCTTGCATTAATCGTGAATTCGGGAAGATGGCTGGGGAAGGGCAACAGCCAGTGTTAAAGGGAGTGGGGGTCTTAAATGCCAGTGACAAATGAAGGGACTCAAACAGGAGAGTTAGTTCAGCTGAGTTTATGTACGGCAAAATGTGTGGAGCTGGGTTGCTGGCATTTTGGAAGACTTCCTGAAGCTAAGCAATTGCACTGAATGAGGCTCAACATAAACTTCCTGCTTATGTCCCGCTCAAACCCTCTTCTACAGCGACCTCACACTGCTGTTTTTGGACCTCTGAGCACCTCACAACCTCGCACTAAACCATAGGACACACCTGCCCCCACCTCCTCCTCGCATTAGAATGGAAAAATAACCAAAAAACTACAACAACGACGACAACAACAACAACAACAATGTAGGGTGTGGGATGTGGCATAAGAGGCAGTTAAAGAAAAAAAAAGCCACATTCCCAAATAAACAGACAATAACAAACAAATTATATAAAAAGAGAAAAAATACTGACTTGAACTTCTGCTTTCCTCACCCTTATGGTCCAAAGTAACATAAGAACAAAACCCAACAGAGAGGATGAATGTAAACGAATGATGGTTTATAGCTGCAGAGCGTGGCACCCAACCAAAAGGAAAGAGAGAAGGAGAAGGGGAAGTGATGAGGAGACCGTGAGGGAGAGGGAGTAATGCTAAAGCCATCGCATAGCAGCAACTTGTACTCTCTCGGCCGCTCTGCGGTTTCTCTCAAGTCACCTCTATCCTCCGCCCTACCTCTCCTCTCTCTTGCCCTCCCTTCCCTATGTTCCCGTTGCCCCCCCCCCCCGTCTCTCCTGGGGGCTATGACAGGATAGTGGTGATAAAATCGTAGAACCTCTTGGAGTACTGCTCAGGGTTCACGGTGGAGATCTCAGCTCCTGCCTGGAAGAACAAGGAACAAGGAATTCAATCACATATGTTTGTGTGTATGTCGGTGACATATTGCATGTGTTGTTTGTGTGCGGGGAATCAAACTGTTCACAGCACACACCATTTACTTACTTTTACACACGCACACACATTTAGCAATGCTTATTATTTTAAGGGACATTTTACCATATACGCAATATCACAGAAAAATACACAACATTATGTGGGGAAAATTATTAAGAAAGTGCTATCCCAAAGACCCAAGCTTCATACCCCATGTTTGACAGTCTTGGCAGCATGGGCAGCCTTCTTCTTGGCATCATAATGCTGCAGGATATCTATGACGGCCATGAAGTACACCTCCTTTCGGGGAGCGCCTGAGGGTACAAACCAGTGCACGCATGCTGAAAATCTCTCATTCTACACAAAACTTGCATTAACATTGGCTTAATGTGACAGAAATCGGCTGGTACAGACGCACAGCAACAGACCGTCAAACTCTACAGAATGGATTTCATGGTGGGGGTGGTGAGTGTTTTTTTTTTTGTTGCAGCAGATCTCTCATATTGCAACTTTTGTATGAGCACATGACCGACAGCAGGGAGTGCTCTCTGTTCATGATTAGTGTCTTCGGCTTTTTGATGTCATGTAAAACACAGCATTTTTCTGCAAATACATAACACTCATGCTTGCACTCTCATGTATTATGACAATGGGGCAACAGAGTTAAAACAAGCCAGTGTGTGCGATCACATGTGGACATGTGTGGACCAACTTTTCTTGTAATGCAAAAGTTACAGCCACGCACGCTCTTACGGAGTTGCTGAAACAGAAGTCGTGTGCCACTCACTTTCGTTGCTTTTGATGGCATAGACGTCGATGGTGGGATCGAACTCTCCGGGGGACAGGGGCTTCGTGCTGTCCAGGGTGTTGCTGGGACTGTCAGGCGGTGTCCCAATGCCGCCGCCGTCGCTCTCGCCCTCCTCCTCGCCCTCGTTGTCCTCGCTCTCCACATCCTCCTGCTCAGCTCGCTCCACGTCGTGAATCCCCACCAGCAGACTGTAGTCCATCAGCTTCAGCTGGGCCAGGAACTGATGAGGAGGAGGCAAGGAAGGAGGAGGAGGAGAGAAGGTATGAAGGAAGATGAGGTACAAAGTGAGGGAAGACAGAGAAAGGGGAGTGGGGAGAGAGGGCAGGAGGGAGAGACCATAAAGGGTAAAGGCAGAGGAGAAGGAGGGTTAAGTATAGGGAGAAGAGCAGCAAAGGAGTGAAGCAGAGGATGGCGTTAAGAGGGAGAGTGAAATAAATAGAACAGACAGAACAGAGAAAAGAAAGTCAAAGATATAAATAGCAACCACATTTTCTTTTTAAGACTTTTTTCTGACAATTGTTGCCATTATTGGACCAGACAGTGAAGATAGACAGGAAATAAAGGAAGGAGAGAGATGGGAAGACAGAGCAAAAAGTCCGGCTCTGACTTAAAATCTATGACACTGCGACTAAGCGTGAGGTCATCGACCACACATCGAATACAAGCTAGGCCTTAGCTTTTTAAAAAACACACCATATTCTCCAATCAGCCTTTGTATATTGTTACAATGGGCGATATATGCCACTAAATGGGTGCTTTCATCTAAGTGACATACTATGAGTATATTCATTCATTCATCCATTATCCAAGCCGCTTATCCCAATCGGGGTCGCAGGATGCTGGAGCCTATCCCAGCAGTCATTGGGTGGCAGGTGGGGAGACACCCTGTACAGGCCGCCAGTCCATCACAGGGCGGGCCCACACACACGCACACGCACACGCACGCACGCACACACACACACACACACACACACACACACACACACACACACACACACACACACACACACACACACACACACACACACACACACACACACACACACACACACACACACCTAGGGACAATTTAGTACGGCCGATTCACCTGACCTACATGTCTTTGGACTGTGGGAGGAAACTGGAGCACCCGGAGGAAACACACGCAGACATGGGGAGAACATGCACACTCCACACGGAGGATGACCTGGGATGACTCCCAAGGTTGGACTTCCCCGGGGCTCGAACCCAGGACCTTCTTGCTGTGAGGCAACCGTGCTAACCACTGTGCCACCGTGCTGCCCACTATAAGTATATTCATATACTATATTCATTTACATATACATATAGTATATAATCATATACTATGAGTATATTCATTTACATATACATATTGCAGCGAATTCGGGGGGCAACCACAGGAACTGCTGCGGCCAGGACGCGAGCCCGTATCGCCCACACTGCAGGAGACATTGCTAACTGCTCGACTAAAGGGTCAGACCCGTTAGTCAAGGACCAACGTGTCTACTTATCCATGCAAGTTACAATATAGTATATAATCATATACTATGAGTATATTCATTTTTAAAAAAATATGGGATGGTTGAGTCTGTAATGCAGGTTCATGTTAGTGTCAACATAACACAGAGGGGAAGCATCTTCCCATCATCATCATCATCATCCCCTCAGAGATGTACTTTTCCACATAATCATCCACATCATTCACACCAACTTCCTGTCCGTACCTCCACGTCTTTCCTCAGCTTCTCCAGGAACATCTTCTTGTTCTCCTCGTCGATGTAGATCTTCTGCCCATCGTTGATGAAGTCATTGTCCTTGTAGGTGGGAAGCTCCTTCGCCTGCCCATTCAGAGTGTAGTGGAGTGACCAGACAAACAACGTCATCATCAAAACTCAAAAAGAGCAAGAACTGATGAACCCTGTGGCCGTGTAGGCAGCAGGCCTGGGCAAAAGTATAGCCGGAGACTGGTGACAGAGCTCTCGTGCTCTATGTCAAAACTCGGATGTTGTGCTGGTTGTTTAGGAATGAAACATTTGATCGCAGTCAACAAATAAACAATAAACAAGACTGAATGTGAGAGCACTTCTTTCGAGCTACAGTGATTTTTTACTTTGAAATGGCAATATTAGTAGTAGTGATTGCAAAATTATCAAACGCTGGCCACATCAACAGCATCAGTGTTTTTCAATTATTTTCTCCCCCCGTTATTTGAAATAAATTTAAAACATTTAGGAGCAATTTGCCCAATCCTGGTAAACAGCACACAGACTCCTCATCCAGTTACCCAGAGGGTATTTCAAAATACATGATAGAAGAGTAGGACATCCTCTAAAAATACCACAGATGTATCCAACATTGATATCTTTTTTTTTTGTTGACACCCCCCTTTTTTTTGTTGACCCCAATTGTACTTGGCCAATTACCCCACTCTTCTGAGCCGCTCCATTTGCTGCTCCATCCCCTCTACCGATCTGGGGAGGGCTGCAGACTACCACATGCCTCCTCCAAAACATGTGGAGTCGCCACACGGGGTGCACCCGCAGACAACTGTGTCTGTAGGGACGCCCGACCAAGCCGGAGGTAACACGGGGATTCGAACTGGCGATATCCGTGTTGGTAGGCAATGGAATAGACTGCTACACTACTCGGACGCCCCCCTTGATTTCTTATTCTAGCAGTAACACAACTGGTATCCATGACTAGATGATAAACATATCCAGAGATATTAAACTCTAAACTTAGAAATTATAAAATTTCCCCCATAGTTTTAATAGATAGTGTGCTTGAGTAGGTAATCCTTTATGTTGAAATACCCCGCAGGAAATAAAAGAGGTTTAAACTATGGTTTACGAGACATGTCTGCCTCTGCTTAAGCCAAACACACCATCAGTACAAGGTGTCGGCTAAGTAAGTGGACTGTCTGAACCAAAGCTCACCTCTTTTTACAAAAAAAGGAAAAAAAAAGTTAATTGGAAATGCATGCTGCATGCACACATTAGTACAGATCTACTTGATGTATCTCTCCTGTGTTGTTTGAAATAGATGGTATTTGCCATTCAGCTCAGTAAGTTAACATGGGACACAGAGCATCACTGCATTACAGAGCATGAGTCTGAAGCAGACAATTTCACGAGCGGGGAAGTTTACTTAGAAACTTCTTAAAATACATCTGATATACAATAAAACACATCCGGAAGATCTGTACATTTTTTCTCATTAAAAAGAGGCCATCCAACTGAAGAGCATGGGATGTCTTTTTTTTTAAACACAGGGACTGGCTTATTAAAAACGCCTAAATGACACCAAAGTGAATCTTGGTGTGTCAAAGCTAATGAGAAACCAAACCAGGCTTTTCTTTCAATAACCAGACAATAAATATTTCACAGATCTATGGTAATGAATCTCCTAACCACAGTACTTTAGCGACACATCCCCACTATGTTTAGCCGAGAAGCAAAATGGGAGATGGGGGGTTTGTTAGTATTACTGAGGATAGTGTTCGTCTGAACCATCTTGCTGCAATGCCGCCAATGGTCTGTGGAGGGCAGACATGTTATGTGAGGCGGAATGGGCGTTAATTTGGAGGCGCTGAGGAAGTAGAGAGTAGAAAATGGAGTAAGAAAGCAGCAGCAGCAGCAGCAGTTTGCCTACCACAGTGTTTCTATGGCAGCGGGAGACGAGCAGCAACACACCACAGCGCCCTGCAGCACTAGACTAAGCCAGCACTACACACACTGACACACACAGGGTGCACACTTTCACACAGTCAGGGAATACAAAACACACAGGTAGGACCCTCTGAGCACATATATATACACAGACATAGACCTTCAGTTTGCTGAAAAGATGGATGTGCAACTTGCTAGAAAAAATGTGGATGAGACTTAAAAGTAAATGGGAACACAATGCAGGGCTGACTGCAAAGAGTGAGCGCAACCTAAAGGTTTTTCGATAGAGCTGCCAGAAAAAAAATGACCCCATTACTACACCTTCCAGCTTCTTATCCATTCAGCCATGTCTCTATCCATAAGTCTATTCAACTTTCCACTTGTTTCTCCATGCCATAAATACTCAGTCTTCCCATTTATCAGTGCACACTTGCATTTACTTTCACTCAGATGAGGGATTATATTAGTTAACCGTCCATTGATTTCCACTGTTACACTGAGTCAAAAATGTTTCAGAATCCTGAGCGGGGTATCAAATTGAGGTTCCAGATAAATAAAAAAATAAAGAGGAAACAAAGAAAAGAGAGGCAGGAACAGAAAGTGGGTTGGAGATGAACCTTATGAAGTTGCAGTATGACAGATGTATCTCTCCTGCAGCATCAAAAGTGGATCTCATCCCTTGACTGTCCCCAGTCGGATGACAGAAGATGGATCTCTGCTTTGGTGATGTATAGTCATGTCACACTGTTGCCGAGAGGAGAATGCCACGTCTCTCCATTGTGAGAAACGCTAGCACTGGGGCAATGCTATTTTTTTTCCAAAGAAATAAAATGCTTTTCCAGTCAAAGTCATCAGCTTTAGATTTCCGGAAAAAAGTTTCTCTTAAGGGTGTAACAACACTAATACCACTAATACGTTGTTTGAGGTCTGAATGAGGCCCGACTGTAAGTGGAGAATCTCCTGAACAATTTATTATTTTTTTTAGATTTCCCCCCCTTTTTCTCCCCAATTGTGTCCAGCCAATTACTCTGCTCTTCCGAGCCGTCCCGGTCGCTGCTCCACCCCCTCTGCCAATCCGGGGAGGGCTGCAGACTACCACATGCCTCCTCTGATACATGTGGAGTCGCCAGCTGCTTCTTTTCCCCTGACAGTGAGGAGTTTCACCAGGGGGACGTAGCACGTCGGAGAATCACGCCATTTCCCCCCAGTTCCCCCTCCCCTCCGAACAGGCGCCCTGACCAACCAGAAGAGGCGCTAGTGCAGCGACCAGGACACATACCCACATCTGGCTTCCCACCTGCAGACACGGCCAATTGTGTCTGTAGGGACGCCTGACCAAGCGGGAGGTGACACGGGGATTCGAACTGGAGATTCCCGTGTTGGTAGGCAACAGAATAGACCGCCACGCCACTTGGAAACCGTCCCCTGAACTATTTCAAGGCAACTATTCAAAAGTGTCGCTGCTTATTAATGCATGATGTGAGTAGAAAGCAAATGGTCTCCCAACAGGATGTATAATCAGTTGTAAAATATGCAGTTTACTTTTGAGCAGATTGCAGAAAGCTTGTAAGTCCGACAACAGGCTTGAAAAACTATGAATTTCTGGAGTGGTTTCAAGCATTTCAAGTGCTTGAGGTGCATTTCTTCTAACGCTTTGGGCATTTCAACATGAAAAGCAAAGTCAGTAGAGCACTTCCCCTGTCTATCATGACATTTGACATGTTCAGCAGGAACCAGGTTAGATCTGCTTCCGCAAACTAGTTTAGTGGGCTTAACCGATCAGTCCTTTTCCATTCAGTCAATATGGAATCTGGGTCAGCCACAGTCCCTGAAGTATAGTACATTCAATATGCAAACATGCACAGTTAACAGCTCAGTGAGTGAGTATCTAAATGCATTGCTGAGGGATGTGTTCATGTTTTTTGGGAGGGGATCCTAAATACAATGCTGTTGGTGTGATAACTACGGATAGCAATCAGAATCTGAATCATGTTTATTGGCCATGCAGGTTTGCACAAACATGGAATTTGACTAGGGTTTCGTGGTTCTCTCAGTGTACTTACAATATTTACTTTAATAACAGAACTATTTCTGAGTCAACACCATCAGCAAAGCATTCATAAGATGTCACAGAGAAAAGCCGGCATCTTGGGATGAAAACTTTTATCTAAATTGTTTTCATGGCAACACAAAGTGACCATACAATAGTGAGACAGTTTTCGTTCCTAAGAACGCTGCCGTTTGCATTGCTCAATTAAAAATCCAGATAAACCTTTGGAAAATTTGCAGGTCACATTATTCTGCTATCAGAGTGACACCATCTCCAGGCCACAGTATCCCTTGACAATACATAGCCACAAAGACAACAAGTGACTCATGTCTTAGCCTTACTCTTAACTGTTTGTCCTTTGCCAACAGCTTGCTGACTGCCAAATAAATATTCTATTGCAAAACAAAGTGTGCAGAAGACTGCAAGATATAAAAATCAGGCAGGCCCGCTACTCATCTCCAGTACTTTGAGAAGGCAGTCCCCCCCACCCCACTGCAGCCACACTCATCCCCAGAGGTCAAATTTGAGTGTATGGTGCCTGTGTAACTTTTTATCCATCTATCTGTCCATCTATCTATTCATGCACAAGACCTGCCTGAGTGTTTGTTTGTGGAACTTAATAGTGACTCATCAGCTAGAATGAACTGTTCTAGTTAAGTTCAGTTTAACCTGATTGATATATTGATGGGCAAAATGAATCATTCTGGCTTCACAATAAGGCACCTTTTCAACCCTGCAAGTGGGAGGCTTTTCTCTCCAAAAACAATCCGTTTGCACAAAGTATTTGTCTCCTCTGCTCCTTGCTCTCCAATGATTCTGAAACCCGTATCTTTTCACTGAGCGACTGGTGGGGAGAAAAATGAGGTGTCTGGCAAAAATAAAATTGGACTGGCAGAAACAGGAACGAAGGACGACTGTAAATGAGGATGGAGAGTGTGCGAAATACAAGTTTTAAGTCACAGTGTGTCAGCTTGAAGGGAGGGGAAAAAAGCGCTCTGCTGTATAAATGAAAAAATTAAAAGAGAAACAAAAATTAGATTGGTCATAGATCATGCCTGGTATATAAGCCCTGGTTCTCTTACATCTCTTACGTGTTTCATGGCGCAGTAAAAGCGCGTGGCAATCCGTAGTGTTTGCAGCCTTTGCTGAACGTTACCAGATTTGGGCCGCGGGGGCGCATCCTCTGGCGGGCGCGGCTGCTAGAAAAGGGGGAGCGAGGAGGGGGGGGGGCGGTATGGGGAGTGGAAGAGAGGAGAGAAGAAGGGAGAGAGGAAGGGAGGAAGGAAGTTGGAAGTAAAGGCAAATTGTTTAAGAAAATACAGAGCAGAGATTTTTTCCCCCCGCAAATTAGGATGAGGGCTTGAAGAGGACGTCAACAGGAGCGACTCTTCCGCCTGATCTAGCGTCTTGTTATGGCTCACTCAGCAAAGGAGCGCATCAGGTGACTGGTCAAATGATCACATGATACACGGTGATGGTTTGAAGCCAAAGTCTGTTCAATGACTGGTCCATCCAATGACAATGCAAAGACGTGTATGGTCAGGCTTTGCTAATTATTGTCATACACAGTTTATTTTAGTTTATCAATAGGGCTTCTGCTTATGGCATTCTTAAAAAAAGTGTAGATTTCCATATTTTTTGGACTTCACCCTGCAATAGGCCGGCCTGCTATATACATTTTGGTCACACTGGAAGCACAGTAAATGTGTAAAAGACTAATTCAAAACTAAAAAGTGATCGGTTTTGATTAACAGTGATGGAGGATTTCTTTCCACACACACACTCACACACACACACACACACACACACACACACACACACACATATATAGTATACAGTATATATATATATATATATATATATGTGTGTGTGTGTGTGTGTGTGTGTATATATATGTAAACTGCGCCCTGTCTGAGCTGGTACTTGTCTACCATGCAGGCTTCCTGGCATCTAGGCCTGGCAGAGAGACCAAGCAGACTGGCAAGGCTCCACTGAGAGGACCGGGAAGCTGGGACTGAGCAAAACTTGACTATGGTAAACGGTAAATTAAACTAATATGCACTCTATGAACTCCTGTTCTAACTCAGCCTGTATTTTGAGTGTGCTAACATCTCTCATAAAGAAACCTGACTGAAGGAAGGGGTTTACGAGGCACTATCCTAAGACTGAGGCAGATCACACGCAATCACCAATCCACGTCAAAGCCATGTACCCCCACTGGAGATGCCAGCCGGTGCTGACATGAAGAGTGAGGGGAGAATAAACAAAAGCAACAAAAACAACAACAACAACAACAGTAGCAAAGAGCTACTGGGTTAAAAACTGGTAACTATGGACACAGGCCATAATCCACAAAGCAAGGACAGCTAGTGATTTAATAACGTACAAAAACCACTCTGCATTTTCCAGATCCCAAAGTCAGACTCTGTAACAGCATGAATCACCTACCACCAGTCCTTAAACAGTTGATTGCAGACTAAAATAAGCTATGGCTTATTTTAACCAGACTTCTGGTGGGTCACCAGATGACAAAAGCACATGATATCTACAAAATGTTTGTCCTGGTCTGCAAAAATTTAACAACACCAAACTTATAGATCAGGTCACTAGGGTGACTGAAGTGATTAAATAGGCAGAGAGGTTGCGGTAGATTATTAATACAGTGAGTCAACAAACTGACCCTCTGCTTTGTGAAATATTGCCCCATAGTAGAATGACTCACAGAGCCATTTTCTGCTTTGGGCTCAGCAGCACCCCTAAAACTGCAAGTAAATTAAAAAAAAAAACCCGAGCTATGCCTTATGTAGAAAGAAAAAGAAACATGTTTCATAACAGTATCATATGGGCAAAACAGGTTGTACTGAAAGCATGCAGTGCAATGAGGCTGGTCTGCATACACATCAGAATGTGCATCAAAATTAATGTCCTCGGAACAGAGATGCAGATAAAGATTATGTATCATGCAGACACATGCATGAGGGGGAGTCGGTCATGCAATCAGGACAGAACCCTGCAGTGCTTGTTGTTTGTGTGTGATTGTGTGTGTGTTTGTGTGAGAGATAGATGGAGAGAGAGAAGCAATTTTTTTTTTACACACACCATCCCTCATAAAGTTCATTTTTTTGCCTACCACAGAAAATATTCTGACTCTGACCATTATTTGGACACAAAGTGTGTGTGCCAGGGATTAAACTACTTTACCCATGAACCAGAATGTCGTATTAGACTTAAATCAGGCTACTGGACTTCTGTGAAAAAAGGCAACACGTTCACTCATAACCAATGTCAAAAATAGTAGTTGGTGTTTGCTATTTTGGGCATCTCAGAGTACGTTGGCGATATTGCACGTGGAGAAGCCAGCATGATGCTTTTCAATCCCATCTCTTTGATATCTGAGCCCTAGCTGTGTTTCTAAGATTTTCTTCGGGGTGCGTGTGTTTGCACCTATGTGTGTGCACGTTTGAATGCACTGTATTAGATGTGTTATCCATGCAGTATATTCTAGAGGTAAGTCAGAACAGAGAAAGGCATGGTGTCAAACAGTGTTTATTGCATTATGCTCTTGATCAGTAGTTTCAATAAAGTTTTTGGTAGTAAGGAGAGGAGACTACTAAACTTATCTAACAGCAACAGGGGCTGGCAGAATCAGACACCAGCATATCATCTTACTTAAATGTCTGCTGATTCTCGTTAATTTCCATTGTTAGTCAGTAAATAGTGTTTCACGGATGGCTGAACCTCAGACTGAGGTCATATGAGGCTCACACGAGTGTTAAATCCTGAGCCACTTTATTTTTCCACTCCACTAGTGTTTTGCTTCATATTTCCAGTTGGCTATATTTAGTTTGGGGATTCCTTGAGGTCTTCCATGCCCCACTGCTTAGTGCCCCAAGATTAAGCGACCCTCACAGTGCAGTGGAAAGATCAGACCTCTTAGGGTCAAACCACGACACTGCTTATTTAGAGGGACTACATTCCTGCTCAGCCATCATTCACACACAGACACGTGTATACACACACACACAGAAAACCACCCTGGACAAGTGAGTCAGTCCTTCCATTCTGCTGAACTGACAGGCCAGTCAGACAGCAATACAAAGTCAAAGTGTTCAGGGACGCTGTCTGAAGCCTTCATCACTGACCACACCCAAAGACACATCACATCAAAAGTTCCAGCGCTCCAGAGACTCAGTTATATTCACTGAAGCTAAACTAGGTGCTATCCAATATTTGCCAAAAGTCTTCTTCCAGGTTAAATTCATATTCATTAGCTGCAAAAAATCTTTAAACATTATGATAAAAAGTTAAAAAGAAGGCACGGGGCATTAATATGACCTCAGTCAGTGACATGCCTACTTCTTGACAGATTGTGCTGGCCATAGCATTCAATCTGACTTAAGAGACAAAGACTCAAAACAGCCCATCTTTCACTGTAAAGGGTGACCTTGGATACATTTTCCAGAAATATCAAAACACACTAAACGCCCTGGTTACACATACACACACGCCACTTGCTCAAGCATATAGTCCTCCCGTGGTGCTGACAATGCACCAAACACCCCAAACCAAGCCATGACTTTCGATTAAAACGCAAAGCCACACACGCATACATGGCTGCACACGAGCACATCCTGGGCCCTGGCTACCCCCCCACTCCCACCCCACCCACCCACACACACACACACACACACACACACACACAGAAAAACACACTTTAAAACTCCGTCTTTCTCACAGACAGTCTCACACAGACAGCAAGCAGGGGGACTGATGGGACCTCACAAGCAAGGAAGAGGGCAAAAATGAGGCAAACTAACGACACCAACACAAACTGCGTGCAGAGGCGAGAGAGGGAGACGGGGATGATGAGACAGGTGCCAAATGAGGAAGATGGTTCTCTGCTATTGTCATCCCCTCCAAAAGACAAACAAAAATAAGACACTGATGTTGGTACTTGGGCCCTTTGGGAGATGACAGTAGGCTTGGAATGGCCAGAAGCTGTGTTGGTTGTCTGAACAACTGGAAACACAGTTCTCTCATTCTCTCTCTAACACGCTCAACCTCCACATGGCTTTTAATGGACATGGAGTGTTAGTTTGTCCAAAATAAATCAGTGTTAAAGCATGTGTGGGCATGTGTTGGCAGTGCGAGCTAGGGCTGGTTGACAGTACCTTCTCCTTGTCGCTGGCCTCTCTTGCCACAGTGGATCCCTAGAAAAGAGAAGCACATTATTCTCTATTAGTGGGATGCAACTGGGGCGCACCAGCAGGGGTTAATCTTTACTGCAATCCTCCAAATGCATAATAACATGGTTCCCATCTCCAGCCATTACGTGGCATTCATTTTGTGTCTGTCTTTATGTACAATCAGATTTACTCTGAGATGCAAAATGGCACCAATGTGGCAATCCCTCAATAAATCAAAGGCTCTGTTAAAACATGTCCACAGGGCAAGATATGAAAAATTGTACAGAGCATGTCTGAAGGTGTTTTAGTTTGACAACTCCGTTGGTTTTATTAATAAAAAAGAAAAAGGAAACTTATCATATTGCATTTTTATTACTTCTAGTGCAGATAAGAAGCTTTTTTTACACACTGGCCACAGTGACAGGTATATCTTACAACTCACCAGCAAGCTTAACTTTGACAGCTGAATGGATTTGTAGGATTGAATAGAACCTTCAAATGGTAGTTGAGCACTAGCTGAAATGTGCAGTAGTCAGGAGTAGACTAGTTCACCAGTCCTTGTTAAAATTTATCAGCATTTTAACCCGCCCTGCTTTTTTCCCCCTGCAGATACCCCTATGTTCCTAAGTCCACTGCAAATCTCGACACAAACACCAAGGGAAATCAACTAAATTTTGGGTATATCCACAGACATTCTCAAAGACAATTTTAGAGCTTAGTGGGCAACAAAGTTTTAACAGGGGGCACCGTACTGCAAGTACAGAATGGGCTTTTGTATTTCCTCTTTTCCTTCTCCCCCTCATTCTCACCTTTTACCCCTATGTTCATCTCCCGCATGTTTCCTACCTTGAGGTCATACTTTTTGTAGACGGAAAGGCGGTGGGAGAAGACGTTGCGTGTGACAATCATGTAGGTCTCATCTCCGTCCACTGTGAGACGGTACATGCCCAGGAACTGAGGCAGCAATGTGTTACCATGGCACTCCACGATGAACTAACGGAGGAGAGAGAAAAGAATATTTTCTCCTGATTGATCTAAAATTATGTCATTTATGTTTGCGTGTCAGAGAAAAAAAGCAACACATCTTAATGACTATTGCTACAGCACCAAATACTTCACCCCCACACTCAACCTTATCATTCACCCTAAAATCCACCTCTATCCTGACTCATCAAGTGTAGTCATAGCTCTGTTTTGCTCAGAACAGGGTGGTGAGTTAGTCAGTGAAGGAGTGCATTAAGTGAGTGAATGAATGAAAGATTTTACTGTGCTCATGTGTGTTGTAGGCCTGTGGGCGAATGCCTTATGGAGACAAAAGAGAGGAGGAATAGAGGAAAGAGGATGTGAATTGTACCTGCAGGAGCAAACTGTTGGCCTATCTGAAATCATCTAAAGATAAAGAGAGAGAAATAGCCATAGAAACATGGACTCAAGAGAGATGTGTGGTATCAGTGTCTACTGAAGGTGGACATTCTCAAGCGAGTATGCATTCTGATGTGTGTTTTTTTTTTTGTATGTGTGTGCCTCGAGTATTAAAAAGTATCAGTTGTCACTTCAAATGTCTGTGTTTGAGGCCAGTGCTTGGTAGAACTTCTGCTTATCTTATGAGGGATTGTTCGGCCTGAATTGTGTGAGTCTGTGTGTTGGTATTTTCCTGATGTGTCGCGATTTGTGTATTTTTAAATCAAATGTATTGCAACTCAATTGTGTTTCTGTCCATGCGGTCACCTGATGGTACTTTTTGAGGATGTTATGCATCTCTGCTACGTCCTCACTGCTGATGGTCTTGATGACATAACGTTTGTCATAGGAGGTGTGGAAGCGGGCCCCACTCCGTCCCTGAGCCTCGCTATTCAAGGGAGCGCTACGCGTCAAAGAGTTCTGCAAACAGAGCAAAAACAAGGAGGAGGTTAAATTAGGGCCATTTATCACAGATAACTGGCCTATCTGAGATGTGATTAATCGGTTTGACTTCTTGAAAATTTTCCTCTCTGGGCACAAGTTATATCATTCACTTAAGTTTAAATTGCATAACCTATGCTGGCTTGATCTGATTATGTATGATGTTAATGCTTTTGATGACTATTATGTTCTGATGTTAGTTTCACATCTCAGATGAGCAAAAATAAATTTTCCAGCTAATGTGAACAGCAAAGTTCTTTAATTTTTCTATTTCATTCTATAGTTTTGTTCTAAAAACATCACATCCAACACCCAGACAGTCAGCACTGGTGCCACCCAGGGATGTGTGCTCTCCCCTCTACTCTTCTCCTGCTATACAAATGACTGCACCTCAGGTGACCCGTCTATTAAACTCCTGAAGTTTGCGGATGACACAACCATCACTGGCCTTATCCAGGATGGTGAAGAGTCCACATATAAATGGGAGGCTGATCAGCTGGCCCTCTGGTGCAGCCATTACAACTTGGAGCTGAACGTGCTCAAAACAGTGAAGATGACAGTGGACTTCAGGAGGAGCCCCCCCCAACACTGCCCCCCTCACCATACTCAACAGCACGTTGTCTGTGTTTAACACCTACAGACTTCTGGGTTCCACAATCTCCCTGGACTTAAGTGGGCATCCAACATACACACAATCGTCAAAAAGGCCCAGCAGAGGATGTACTTTCTTCACCAGCTCAAGAAATTCAACCTGCCTCAGGAACTGCTGATTGAGTTCCACACTGCAATAATCCAGTCTGTCCTCTGCACAACCACCACTGTCTGGTTTGGTTCGGCCACCAAACAGGACACGGACAGACTACAACGGACGGTTAAGTCTGCAGAGAAAATCATTGGTGCCAATCTGCCAGACTCAGGAAATGGGCAGGCAACATCACTGCAGACCCATCACACCCTGGTCACAACCTGTTCCTACTCCTCCCCTCTGGTAGGTGCTACAGAGCACTGTACCTCAAAACAACCAGATATAAAAACAGTTTCTTTTCACAGGCTGTCATTCAAATGAATGCTTAACACTGCCAAATAAATCCAACCCTTTTGTATATACTGTACTGTACATTGTCCATAAACTGGTACGCTCTGTCATGTCCATCTACCTCATGCATTTAAGTAACTTGTTAACATCTATTTCAGCATCTCTGATATATTCTCTGCACCACTGCACTTTATCACCTCTTATTTCGCCTGTATATAGTAAATCCTTGTGTATTTATCTGAAGATTGTTGTGTTGTAATTCTATGTTAAGTATACAGAGAGCCACGAAACCGGAGTCAAATTCCATGTATGTACAAACCTACATGGCCAATAAACATGATTCTGATTCTGATAAAATATCAGTTTGTTGATAAAATATCAGTTTGTTCTCCCCCTGTTAATTTTATCCAAAATACAAAGCCTGACATCAGTTTTAGGTGGCAGAGTTTTGGGTTACTGTGTGCGGACAACTTTCCACATGGAGAAATGAACTGAGTTGGGTTTGTCTTGAACTTACGACCAGATTTTCTTTTACAGCTGGGGGATACTTCATATTATCATAAGTGGCACGAAGGAAAACTTTTCTTTCCTGACAAATTGACCTTTTCCTGCGTAGAAGACATGAGCTACTGAGGTCAAGGTAAGGTTACTACAATGGAAAATATTTCTCAAAAGCGGTTTCTTTAACTATGGGTCGGAACTCAAAATGGTCCGTCTCTTTTAGGTACCATTATGGTTTAATTACCCGGGTCCATATTCAACAACAGCACTGGTGATGTTTTAATTGACTGGTGTTAGACTACATTTGCTCCATTTAACTGGACAACTTCAAATGATGTCCAAAAATAAATCTGAGTGTAGTAACTTGTCTCAGACCACCATCATCCTTCCTGCCTTTGGCCCACCAGATGGCTCTGACCTTATGTCTGCTGCCCAGATGAACCTCCACAAAGATACTCCTATGTTGAGGCACACTCACACACACAGACACAGAAACAGCTGCTGCCCACAAGTTTGAACACTAAAGCAACATGATCCTACGTGCCTGGACCAAACCCACCTCTACCCCCACCACCCATTCCTTAAAGATTCTTTGTGTCCTTTGCCCTTAGCTCCAACCCTACCTTCTTCTACACCAAGCATGTAGAGGCCTTGACCCAAAGTAAGGTCTATACTTGGGTATCTGCTTCCGGAGGGGGGCCTCATCGAAAGAGTACCAAAAAGTTCATGTTTTGATGAACTCAGGTCTTAAGTTAACACTGAATTGGGTCCCAGGCTGAAAATGTGTAAGCCATTACACCTTCATTACGCCTTTAAAAGCGATATGTTCAACTCTTTAATTTCACTTAAATGATTCTCTATGGGGTACTTATCACAATGTCGGAACAATGTTTATGTTTACACATCAGTTTCCCTCTTTCCAAAATTAATATTCTCAGAATTCTCCCCCCCCCTTTTCCCCCCAATTGTATCTGGCCAATTACCTGACTCTTCCGAGCTGTCCTGGTTGCTGCTCCACCTCCTCTGTCGATCCGCGGAGGGCTGCAGACTACCACACGCCTCCTCTTATACATGTGTAGTCACAAGCCGCTTCTTTTCACCTGACAGTGAGGAGTTTCGCCAGGGGGACGTAGCACGTGGGAGGATCACGCTATTCCCCCCAGTTCCCCCTCCTCCCTGAACAGGCGCCCCGGCCGACCAGAGGAGGCGCTAGTGCAGCGACCAAGACACATACCCACATCCGGCTTCCCACTCACAGACACGGCCAACTGTGTCTGTGGGGACGCCCGACCAAGCCAGAGGCAACACGGGGATTCCAATCGGTGATCCCCATGTTGGTAGGCAACAGGATAGACCGCTACGCCACCCAGATGCCCGGTCATATTCTCAGAATTCTTTACTAAAACCTCAATGGGCTTAGAAGCCACCACCCAGTGATCTTATTTGCAGCCAGTGGTACATAATTATTGTTATGAGGAAAATTACCAATACAATGAGGAATAATGCCAGTGAGCCCAATTTAAGACACAAGCAAAGACTTAAAGGTCAAATGCAGAAACACTTTTTGTAATTTAATGTCACAAGTGTCTCATGAAAAAAAATGGCTGTTTGATATTCAGAATGTTAAGGCATTTGCTTGTGCTGGCCAGTGTGTTTAACACCCCCTGCTAGAGCCAGCCGAACCCTAATGTAAACATCAGAGAGGACAGCTGCACTGAGCTGGGACACACTGACCTCCACATACTGCCAACTCAGTGCCTGTCCTGGGAATGGGGATTTACTAGGAGAGAGAGGGAGAAGAAAATAAAGAGAGGGAGTGGGGTGGAACAAAAGAGGGAAAGGAAAAAGGGCTGTGGAGCAACAGACTCCAAGTCAGACCTGGGTCATTTTTTTTCCTCCGAATGACTAGCAGCTTTTGTTTAAACCTTCTCAGAGAACCAGAGAGATGTAGGAAATCAGAACAATGCATCAGGATTATTCAGATAGTATCAGATAAGTTTCCAGTCACAGAGAATTACACCAAACTGACATTCATCTATCGGAAATCCTCAAAGCCGGAGCTTTGTGGTTTACGTCTTCTTCTTTTTTTTTTTAGAATGGAACAGAATACTCTTTATTAGTAATCTTGTACATGCATACAAAGGAAATTTACTCTCTGCATTTAACCCGTCCTAGTTGTGTAGCAAGGAGCAGTGGGCAGCTGCAGTACCTGGGGACCGACTCCAGTTATTTCTCCCCATTGCCTTGGTCAGGGGCACAGACAGGATTATCAACCCTAACATGCATGTCTTTTTTTCCTATAAAATCAATGTAGTGGTTTGACTTTCATTAATTGTAAATGCCTTTTGGTCTCGCTTCCTCTCTGTGTTCATACCTGGAAGTCCTGATCATCAATGCCAAACCTCTCCCGGAGGTTCCGGAACACCAGAGGGCAGTACTCCTTGAACTTGAAATGGCTTGGCATGTTCTCTCTGCAAACACACACGCATGCACATACAGATATTGAAAAGTCGATGGAAAAAAACAAAAACAAAAACAAACCCACTTTTCACTGCTACAGGCAAAGACCCTTCAACACGAGCTTAAAAATCAGGAAGGGTGGAACACAAGATTCAGAGAATTTATTTAGACAAGAGATGCTACGCCTGCTTATCATAACAATGACGTTCTGTTTACAAAAATGACCTGCATTTTTGTACGTATGCAAGGAAGATAGAAGTTAACCTACTTGTTGAAGAGGTGGTTGTCCACTTTAATCTTAGAGTAGGCCTTGAAGTCATCTGGCATAAGCATGATGGGAATTTGAACGTGGCTTAGCTCGTTTATCTAGAGAGAGAGACACACACACGAGCAGAGATCAGTGAGGTGATCAGGAATACATATAACAGTAAAATCAATGGGAAAAACACAATTTCCCATTAAAAGTGAATTGTATTCTGAAAACCCTGGAAAGAAATCATAATAATAATAAAAAAATAAAAATCACATCGCAGAGACATTTCGCAAACAACTTTGACTAAATATCATATGTAAAATGCTGGGAAAATAACAGTGTATAGGGGCAAAAATACTGAAGGAGAACCTGTTGATGTCAAGTAAACCAGAAAGTGGAAAGTCCATGGAGCTTTTATGTTTATTTTTCACAATTTCTGATACATGTCTGGCAGCTGGGCTGTCAAATGTCAATCATGTGGACATGGATTTAGGACATTTCCCAAAACATGTTGGTACAGCAGCATCACAACGTCAACACAGCAGTTCTGGAATGGTTTCAGCAGGTGCTGACATAACCTTTTCCACTGTGCAACACAATCTCAACCAATAAAGTCAACCATTCTGTACACTGCTACAAAGGTCAACACGCCATTCACATCATCAGCCTATTTATACTTAACCTCTGAATAGACAATGAAGCGAACAAAAGTCAGTGTCACATCTCACAAAAGCCAAACTCATCGTTTTAGCACACATTCAAGTATTCTGCAAGTCTGTTGTGACATATCCACGTGCACCGCATGTACCAAGACAGATGGCTGGGTGGCTGTCAGTACATTCTGCACTTTGCTGTAGGTAACACAAGAACAGAGCAGAGACTTTATGAGGGTGCCTGGAAATTTTTATTGAGCCAAGGCTAAGACATTTCAGTGGCAAATCAAATGAAATATGAGACTAATTTTCAATGGAAATAACATGCGCAATTGAAAAGATCCATTTAACTGGGGGGGGGGGGACAGCACTGAGGAGCCTCTTTAGCCCTGTTATTCCAGACTAAGTAGGCTGTATTGAGCTGTATAAAACCCTTTAACAGGGGCTTACGGGTGGTGTGGCAATCTATTCCATTGCCTGGGATCACTGGTTCGAATCCCCATGTTACCTCCGGCTTGGTCAGGTGTGTTTACAGACGCAATTGGCCGTGTCTGCGGGTGGGAAGCCGATTTTTTTTTTTGATTTTGATATACTTTAATGATTCCCATGGGGAAATTATGCACTGCATTTAGCCCATCCTAGCTGTGTAGCTAGGAGCAGTGGGCAGCCGCTGTGCTGCACCCGTGGACCATCCTCCAGATCATCTTGCCATGCCTTGGTCAAGGGCACAGACAGGAGTATTAACCCTAACATACATGTCTTTTTTGATGGTGGGGGAAACCGGAGCACCTGGAGAAAACCCACCATAAACACGGGGAGAACATGCAAACTCCACACAGAGGATGACCTGGGATGACCCCAAGGTTGGACAACCCTGGGGTTTGAACCCAGAACCTTCTTACTGTGAGGCAACTGCGCTAACCACTGCGCCACTGTGCTGCCCCATGTAGGTACATGTTCTGGTTGCTGCACTAGCGCCTCCTCTGGTTGGTCAGGGCGCCTGTTTGGGCGGGGGGGGGGACTGGGGGGAATAGTGTGATCCTCCTACGCACTATGTCCCCCTGGCAAAACGCCTCACTGTCAGGCGAAAAGAAGCGGCTGGCAACTCCACATGTATCGGAGAAGGTATGTGGTAGTCTGCAGCCCTCCCCGGATCAGCAGAGGGGGTGGAGTAGATATCGGGACGGCTCAGAAGAGTGGGGTAATTGGCCGGATACAATTGGGGAGAAAAATGGGGGAAAAATCCCCCCCCCAAAAAAAACACCCTTTAACGTACATTTTGAGACATTTGAAGTACCTGCCCACACCCTGATCTGTGACCAGCTTCTTTTTTTTTTTTTTACACAGTACATAAAATATAGTACATAACCCAAGCAGTTTAGAGCTTGACTGTGAGACAACGCAACTATTTCATACAAATCCAAACCAAAATGAATAGCTCTACGACGGGACCTCCACCAAGTCCTGTGAATGCCAGCCTCGTTGCATCAATCAATAAAAAACACGAGAGGCTCAGTGGTGGTCTGGTATGCACTGACCACTTTGTGGCCTTCGCTCAGTAGCAAATCATCTCTTGCATCTTTGATGTCACTTTTCCCCTGCAAGCTTGTGAGGAAAAAATAGAAAATACAATACAAAATACAAAATAAAATATACAGTTGGAACACATAAATCATGTTTGCTTTCTGCAGAGGCCAGCATAAAAAAAACTCCCTTACCACTGTGTGCTACCAAACTTCACCATCTAGAGCACTGGAGGAAATTATATTCTATCAATAACTTCTCATTTATGCATCAGTATCTACTTAAAATATACGTATACACAATGGGAGGGAAATGCAGAACAAGAACTTTCCTAATACTTTCCCATCTCCACATTGGATATTTATGAAGAGCTACTCATCTGCTGTGTCTTTTACTACTCGTGGGACTGTGTTAAACCTGTACTTGTTTGTATCCATCGCAGCTAAATGTTACAGATCTAAGAGCTCTCTGCAAACTTTTATAGGAAGAGTTTTGGCATGAGTGCGGCACTTGTAAACCGGGGCTAACTCTGGAGGAGAGAGTCAGCCCTTATTAGCATCGTCACACACAGCACCATCAAGGTTTGTTGAAGGGTTTCAGTTTTCAGATTCTGATCATATGACAGTATGAGTATGAATTTATGTTCAAAGATTAAATGTGATTTATGTACAAACAAAATTCAAACACATATAAGAGGTATCAACTATGTATTTGTAACTGTAATTGTTAAACATTGACTTGGATAGTTCTACAGAAGGCTCCCCTGAACCCTCCACATGAAGACTGACTAAGAAGAGGGGCTTCAGACTAGGGCTGGTCAACATATATCGATATTATATATCGTGATATGAGACTAGATATCGTTTGGGGTTTTGGCTTTCGCAATAGGGCACAAGTGTTGTCTTTTCCTGTTTTTAAAGGCTGCATTAAAGTGAAGTGATGAAACTTACCAGACTGTTCTAGCTGTTCTATTATTTGCCTTGATCCACTTAGTTATTATATAGGCATTATTGATGATTATTTATCAAAAATCTGATCGTGTAAATGTTTTGTGAAAGCACCAATAGTCATCCCCACAATATCATCACAATATCGATATTAATTATCTTATATCTTATATTCTCTGCACCATTGCACTTAATCACCTCTTATTTCACCTGTATATAGTCAATCCTTGTTTATATGTCTGAAGATTGTTGTGTTGTAGTGTTGTTTTTCTATGTTAAGTACACAGAGAGCCACGAAACCAGATTCAAAATTCCATGTATGTGCAAACCCACATGGCCAGTAAACATGATTCTGATTCTGAATTATTTGGTCCAAAAATATCATGGTATTTGATTTTGTCCATATCGCCCAGCCCTACTTCCAACCCCACAGGGCACAGGCCGTATTATGTCACAAGTGATTCCACTTGGGCTGTGCACCATGTCTGTAATACCTAGATCTGAGATTCGTTCCGGTGACTCAAGCACAGCTTGATACATATATGAGCCAAACCCTTGCGTGGTTTGTCAAGCCAGGTTTCTTGAGTCTATTAATAGGCAGTCTTTGCCAAATCTCCAGGATAGCAACCACTGTAGTAATAATTGTCTTTGTAATTTTCTCACAAGTATTCATTCCTTCATTTTAACAATAATCAAGAAAGCAAAAAAGTGTATGTGTTGCTTTGCACTATACCCCCAAATGTTCTTTTAGCTATACATTCCTCACAGCTTAAGAGTGTGTGCAGACATACAAGTGGTGGTATCATATCACAATTTCAGCAGCTGCTTTAGAAGTTGGTGCCAATATTTTCGCCATCGGGGATTGACTGAGGCTCTGTAATGCTACAGGAGCCTCACAGCAGATGGTGTGGAATATGGCCTCGGCATGATTGACGGACTGACGAAGGCATCTGTTACACTTTGCAGGGCTGGGGGAAAAAGAGTTGTCCTTATCAAAACAAAGTGTTCCTTACTTAAAAACACGTTCACAGATTCTACCCTCAGCATTTAAAACCAGCATAATCACGGTTCAGATTTATTTCAATTACAAACATTTGGGCTTGCTGTCTTAACCTGGTGGTCACCCGCTTGGCAGGTCCTCCTGACTGGCTGGTCTTAGGAGAATGTCAAGTGGATGCAGCACTTTTCTAATTATTTGATACAAAATGAGAAGAGGACACAATATCATGAGGTAATATAAGTAAGAATATTCCCGACCCGTGGCACAAGCCCTGTGCTTAGTCCAAAGAGGGTGATGTGCAAAACAACAGAGTTTGGCCAACTGGATTCAGCCACCATAAAGTGCTATTAACACTGGAGTTATCCAACTAAGCCAAACTGCATTTACTGTGCCATTTTCTGTATGTAGTAGTATTTTGGGAGGCAGGAGATAGCAAACAGGATGTGTTCTTACTTTGAGCACAACACTTTCTTTAACTGTCTTTCCAATGGGTGAAAAGTGCAAATTAGAAATGGAAATCTTCTCACCCTAAGCCTCCTAAGGATTATCATCAGTTTCCTCTTCATGCAGAAGCAATAGAACCGAGTTCCAAAGCATGAGAATTGTCAATACCACTAAAAGATGATACGAAATTGGAAAATGTACGAGGACCGAGGCCAAAAAGACAGCAAGAGAACGATATAAAGAGAGGGAAAAGTGTAAAAAAGAAAAATGAAGCACATCAATGAAACTGAGAGCGAGGGGAACAATCGAAACAGTTAGAAAAGAGACAGCAAGCAGAGGATGCAAGTAGCCGGTTATTACATCTCGGTCTCAGTGCCCTGAAGTGACAGGCAACAGCCACAATAATGCCGTGACACCGATGAATTCTGGGTACTCAGCAGGGAGACATCACCCAGCCAACAAAGCTCTGCTTCACACAGACGCAGTGGAAGAGACAATGCTTCATGATACCAGATGAACACACAGACACACATGCCCACACACAGAGGGGAAATCAGGTCTATTTGATGAGCGGAAGGAGAACCCTTCTTTGAGAGGTGTGCCAGAAAACAACCCTGACTCAGTTTGAAGGTGGCAGCCTCTCTGAAAGGGGGCAGGGGGGACACATTATTGCAATCTGGCCTACTGCAACCCCCCACATGCACACACACACACACACACACACACACACACACACACACACACACACACACACACACACATACACAATCCAGTGTGTCCAACAGCACTGTCATTTTGGCAGCAAACGATGGCACATTTAACCTTAAGATTAACCGTAACCAAGATAGCTACAAAAACAAAAGCAGCACCACGTTTAAAATTCAGGTGAACATATTCAAATCACTGTAGATCGCTTATCCAACCACCAAAAACATTCCTCTCTGGGTGATGGGGAGCTGGATCCAACTCGTGTATCCTATGGAGAGGATTAAATGCCTCCATCCTGTGCACACGCACGCACACACACATACATGCATGCACGCACACACACCTACCTTGTGGTGTATTTTTTTGCCGGTTCCTTCTGACTAAGGTTACACAAAGCTCCTTTGCTTACCTGAACTTTCTACTCTCTTGTCGGCAACTGCTGGGTTTAGTTTGGCTCGATGTGGAGTTGCCTCCCACATACAATCTCACTCATAACGAGGAGATGCAGAAATTAAGTATAAATACATTTTCCAATATGCTTTTTTTTATGTTAAGGCTGTTCTTTGAACACATGGATGACAAATAAACAAAGCACAGGCAATTTGATAACAGCCAAACCGGGGGGCAAAATCCTGGAAAATTTTTATAATCATTTTAGGGGCGATGATGAAGCTATAAATAAAGATGCACAGTCTATTTCATAGGTAATGCCTTCACTTTTTTCCCCATCTGCTAGGCTATCATGTTATCATTCCCGTGTTGAGCGATAGATTGTAGCTCTCGTGTTTTATTCTTTATCCGACACCAATGGCAATGTCGACGCTTATCTACATGCAGCTATCAGCCCCGCAGCCAAGTTTCACACTACCGCTTCCTGTTTGTCACCATGGTGACGAGAGGTGGTTTTCCGGCCCGGAGCAATGCAAGAGTGTGCTGTGGTACTATTGGACAGGAAGTGGGTAAAGTGAGCTGCTTGGTCAGCAGTATGGTAGTGTGTTATCTCTGAACAATAACTGACAAATGGCTTCCCTCATCACAGCTGTTGATGGTGAGGTCAACAGCACTGACAGGACAGAGGGTGCAGCTCCTTGATCATCTGATAAAAAGTGAAGAGGACTCAGATTTGATATCAGAGAAGTAAACTTCTGTTAAGTTAAGGGGCTGCCAAATTATTATGTATGAGCACAAAGAACTCATTAACGGTAAAGAGGTAGACTTTATTTTGTAATATGATCCAGATAGGCAGCTTGGAGTTGATTGTGATACTGAATAGGAAGATCATCCAGGGAAGAAATATGACAAGTCACCACACCTTTTCATCTTTTGTTATTCCTGATAACTCATTAATTGACTTTGCAACATAGTGCCAATATGTGCGCGTGATAAGCCACCAAAAAAAAAAAAAATCATTGAGAGGAAGTGTCAAGGAGAATTAATGCAACATTTCCCTTGAAATTCAAAGACTGAATTTGTCACGTGCTCTCATCAGTTGCTGTTATATCTATCAGATATGCTTTATCACAGTATGAACCCAGCCACTGAGGATGCACAAGCCAGTGCATCCTTAGTGCCGGTCCCAAGCCCGGACAAATGGGGAGGGTTGCGTCAGGAAGGGCATCCGGCGTAAAATCTTTGCCAAATGAAATATGCGGATCATAAATAAGACTTCGGATGATCCGCTGTGGCGACCCCTAACGGGAGCAGCCGAAAGTAGTAGTAGATGCTTTATCACAGTATGTCAATTTTTATTCCCTCTGATCATCATTATCATAATGAAGAAAAAGATCACAATGATCATGATGATATCATGCCAGTTATCATAGCAGAGACTAGATGGGTAATGTGCATCAGTTTCTGCCAATTGGTAAGCTGACATTTACCATTTACAATACATTCAATCCATTGCCCACCAACACGGGGATTGCTGGTTCGAATCCCTGTTTGACCTCCAGCTTGGTCGGGTGTCCTTACAGACATAATTGGCTGTGTCTGCGGGTGGGAAGCCAGATGTGGGTATGTGTGCTGGTCGCTGCACTAGCGCCTCCTCTGGTTGGTCAGGGTGCCTGTTCAGGGGTGGGGAACAGCGTGATCCTCCCACGCGCTACGCCTCCTCCATATGTATCGGAGGAGGCATGTGGTAGTCTGCAGCCCTCCCCGGATCGGCAAAGGGGGTGCAGCAGTGACTGGGACAGCTCGGAAGAGTGGGGTAATTGGCTGGGTACAATTGGGGGAGAAAAAGAGGGTACCCCCCCCCCAAATCATGTTTTCCTTTTATGTCACCAAAGAAACTACAGGCTAACAACAAAGATAAAACCTAACTTTAAGGATTTCATATTCCTTGGCAAGTGAATAGGCCTCGAGTCATCCTCCTCGCAAGCACACCACAACACAATGGTGTGACGAAGGGTCAATATGAGCAGCTGATAGCTGATGTAGCTCCCATGGTGTTGTTGCTGTAAAAAGGACAAACAGTACAGCTACTACGCTGGTGGCAGCTGAGGAGCGACAACAGGCCGTAAAGTAAACAAACAAACAAACAAACACAATAACAGATTTATTGACTGCTGTACTAAACTAGAAACAAGGTTCGAGTTTCAGGAAACTGTGAAGTTATACATGGGTAACCAAGAGCTCATTTTGAGGTTGTCCCTTGGGAGTTGAGGTCGTCCCACAGAAAACTGAGCCAAGCCACCGGGATGAGGGCTTTGTCTTTTTATCTGCAGTAGTAAACAGTGTTTTGGGTAATCTTTGTGTTGTTCAGGTGTTATTTAATGAAATCAAGCGACAAACTAAAGGTTCATACATGATACATAAGAAATATATTGTGCAAACACAACCAGTTGAATGACAAGTCGACTGGAACATGAGGCTTGATGTTCTCAGAAACCATCTCAATTTAAAAACACAAAGTACATCACAAAGTTGCTTCACTAGCTGAACTCAAAACGTGATTCTATGTATTTTGTAAGCAAAGCGGCATGTTTTATTGAGAACAATCACATAATTAGGGTGGTAAATGTAGCTAGTTTCTCATGAGGACTGACTGAATTTATTTCATACACTCACAATTTGTCAATTTAACCAGTAATCAAAGCTTGGGAAGTGACTCCAAATGCAATCTGACAAAAATTCGGGAGTTGAATGAAACTATGATAGACAGCAATAGATCAATAACTTGCTGCTAAAAGCTGAGCAAATGTGTGATAGCAGCTACTGTTTTTTTTAAAGACACCACACAAAAGTCTCCTCACAAATGAAAAGATAATGAAGATCAATTTTTGAATGACTCACAGATCTGACACTGAACATCATTTTTCTAAGAAAGCCATTTTATTTTGTCATTGTAGTCTTACAATGAATTGTATTCTTACAATGAATGTGTTCTCTGCATGTAACCCATCCTACTGCATAGGAGCAGTGGGCAGCTGCAGCACCCGGGGACCAACTCCAGTTCTTCTTTCCACTGCCTTGGTCAGGGGCACAGACAGAAGTATTAACCCTAACATGCATGTCTTTTTGATGGTGGGAGGAAACCAGAGCACCTGGAGGAAACCCACGCAGACACGGGGGGAACATGCAAACTCCACACAGAGAGGACCTGGGACGGCCTGGGGTTCAAACCAAAGAACTTCTTGCTGTGAGGCAACAGTGCAAACCACTGGGTCACTGTGCACACCTTACACTAAGGCTACTATGTGACAACAGCTTTTTTTTAGTCATTCAAAGGACACATCAAGTGGTCCATCTTCATTGCCTCATGGAAATCTCAGCCGTCAGAGACAACCAGACCACCGTAAAAGTCGAGCCCTGGCATACAATTTCTGGCTAATTTTGATTTCCTTGGACCTTGAAATTTCGAGTATCATTAATCTCTGCCATGATGAGAAACTCTTTCTTCTTCTACCTACAGCAGATTCAAAAATTAAATGACTTAACAAAGGTTTGCCTTTCCTTGCCTAAAGAAAATATAATTACTGGAGGTCCAAAACCTACTTTCGGGTTCTGAATCGGTCTTTGAAAATAATTGATGTAGACAGTACTGAGTTATCGTTGTTCAGATAAGACACGTTTTCAATTAGTCACTTGTGTTCATCATTTAAATTCTGTTTACAAGCTATTGCTGTACAAGTGGCTCTGATGAAGGTGTAATTGAGTCTGTCATGTAGTGCTATAACCCATCTGTTCAACAAGAATAGATTAGACTCAATTGCACACTCAAATGTTCATCATGCCAATATATTTCAGAGAGGAAACAGGATTTCACAGTCTATAGGTACTGCACTATTTTCAATATTCAAACGTCCTGCCATTAAAAACAAAATTTGTTAGTTTCCAAATTCCTACATGAAAAAAAAAATCATACAGCAATACAGACACATCAACACCTACAAAATACACACAATGCATTTCTTCACCAAAAATGTTATACTGTAATTGTAATGGTTAAAAGTAACTAAGAAACAAACAAGCGCTGCGTCTTTATCTGCAATGTATACCGCATGTATTCTAAGCAAACAGGAACTACACCTTTGACTGACGAGTCAACTCTGATAATACTTACTAGACCACAGATAATATTATACATAGGCTACATATTAAAAAATACAGCACATGTCCTTGCTCAATGGATCATACAGCGACATAGCAGCCAGACAGTGAGCCTCAAAGGTCACATTGTAGCTGCAGTGGACCATACTAAGTCTGAAGTTGACCTTTATTGGCCAGTTAACAATGCCATTACATCATTACTTGGCCTGACGTATTGCCCAGAACCATTCACATTGTAAGATGTAAACCAAATAACCAATAAAAAAATAAAGACACAGTCAGCCATAGGAGTTGCCGCCTAATGCCACTACTCATATCAAGCATTACTATGTGGCAAGGTGCATACAGTGTGTATGTAGTATAGCGGCTGGGTGTGGATTCAGGTTTTAAGTGGCTGGGCCCAGTTGAGGAACAATGGCAGAATGGAAAAAGACAGGAAGAACTTAATCTCTCATTAGAAATGAGTGGGAGTCGTTAAGAAAATAAAACCTTAAAAGATCACATTCCTATGCTGGACATGTCTATTATTGGGGAGGAAGAAGGAACAATGTGGTGAGTCTGTCTCATGGCAACAAATTATGCAGGTCATCTCTCGTGGTCAGCTGAGTATTAAAGTGATTAAGGTGGCTTTCACACCTATTTGCAGCGGACTTTGTGAACTTTTTGTTAAGTTTGGATCATTCTTCGAGTTGTGAATGCCTCATATGAACTGGACTTGATATATATCGGATATATACCAAGTCAAGTTGCACTTGATTCAACTCCTTTGGATAACCATGACCTGGATGAATGAGAACATTCACAGACACTCATATGAACTCTGGTGCACACCAAATGACTAAAAGAGTCGCCAAAAAAACAAGGATTTCGGTCCTTTTCCAGACGTACCGTGGTGCCAATCATATTGGGTCTGACTTTATTAAGAATGGAAAAAAAAGGAAATGAGGTCATGTGTGATGTCTTGTGGGTTCACGGCTGTGTTCTGGTTATTTTCAGCTTGGTAAATTTGCTATAGAGGAATATAAAGGCAGAACACCATGAGTATTTAGATTCAGAAAATGGACTGTGTCCGAACTATTTTCTCTCGAATATTACACACATTAAACAAGTTAAGCTAACATCAATAAATGCCACAACAAGAGGAGGACACATTTCAAACAACGTGTGATATGACCGCGACTGCTGAATGGACAGTTCCATTCAGCCACTGCAGCCCAACTACACATCAAACATAACATTACAGAGGTACACACAACCAGAGCACCAATGGCGTATAATAAATAACAAGTCAATGCAGAGCAAACAACGGGGGTAGTTTCTTCTCTGGACCTTGCTGGCATTGTTGTTTTGGCAAAGAAATGCTGAATAGCCATCATTCCAAGTCTTTCAAGAAAGCGTCTGTGAGCAGAAGTTTGCAACGTAACCTGTCCTATGTCCGCCATGAGTGACCATGTCAGTAGGCAATCGCAATATCACAGGATCAATAATTAGACCATCCAAGAAGTTTGTTTTATGAGAAGAATAATAGCAACACGCACACACACACACACACACACACACACACACACACACACACACACACACACACACACACACACACACACACACACACACACACACACACACACACACACACACATTTTCCGGCTAATGCTAGGGGGTTGAGTGAACCCCATAAACCTTGAAAAAATATTAACACTGTAACAAAGTGTCTTTGAGTACATGTTTGTTGAATGTTTGTTGACATCATGGGTTCAGACAACACTCCCTGACATCTCGCTGTTGTCGGTAGTGAGATCTCTTAGTTAGCCGGTCACAGCGACAGTCTCTGTTTAAGCTAATGCTATGGAGCAGTCCTTACAGTTTCAGGGTCAGGGGTAGCCCTGCCTGCGGTGATGTGTCTTATTAAAAAAAAAAAGTTAAATTAGCAGCTTCCTCTCGTCTCTCTCGCTCCATCTCCATCTCTCTCTGCATTTTTCTCCCTAATCATTCCCTCTGCTCACATCCATAGTATGCAGAGGTCAGCTATAATGAGGACATACTGATTATGAAGGTGGAACAACAGTAATGTATAACTCTGCGAATGTGTGCGCGTGTGTGTGTGTGTGTGTGTGTGTGTATGTGTGACTGAGAGGAACTGTGCAACCGCCACTACAGTCACACACTTGCATACAACCAACAGTTTACACTGGATTTAGATTTGGCCTACTGAATGCCACTTAATTAACACCTGCTATTACCAGCTCCTTCAGTCTATATTCTCCTCACACCCATACAGACACAAAAACAGAGACCCACAAGTCCACAAACCCCTATGGACAACAAAGCTATAAGCAAGACATCAATGTCATTCAATGTCACTGTCCCTTATGGCGTAATACTTGATTATCCAATGCAGCAGTCACAACACAATCCTCTATGTGCTGAAACATTCACAGACACAGAGATGTAGGGTGACTGCGGAGCAGAGAATGCCACATGAATTATAACATAGCCTACATCCAACATCACTTCACATACATCTGAGCAGCACACACAGACACATGCCCACACATAGGGAGTCAGCACTATGAGAGGTCTGCTATTAAAGGATATAAAGGTTTAGACAGACTGAACAACAAACAGGCTTATGGTATTTGACCTGTCCTGCTAACTGGAATCAAGCAACTCAGCTACATGTCACACTGCATTTACTGAAGGTGAGAAAATCCATGTGGTAATGCCCGGGTGGTGGTGCACATCCACATACAAAGACGCACTCAGGCCTGCAAAAACACATTATTTACAAAGATTTTTGGACGCAGACACGTCAGTATCAGTATTAGGCATTTTTCATTGCCTTGGGATGCAAAGATTCCATCTTTCCTGTTCTCTTCACCCATATTCATTACACATATTAGCTGCAGGTCGCTCCTGTGGATATTTATAGAAGCCCCCTGTTATGCAATCCAGAACCAGACACAGCTACTCTGAGTCAGAGTGAGAGCAACAGAGAAGGAGAGAATAGTGAGAAAGAGCGATAGAGACAGCACACAAGAAGAAAGAAGCAAAATGGGGAGAGAGAGAGAGAGAGAGAGAGAATTTAAGAGTCAGCGAGAGTGAAGAGAGAGGACCTCGTAAAAATGGGGCTTTGCTAGAAATAAAGAATGAACCTGGCGGATGAGAAAGCTCTGAAGGAGAGAGCGGTCGAAAGGATAGACAGTAAAGAGAAAAATCAAGCAGGGGGAAAAGAGAGGAAACAGAAAAGATAAATGAAGAGGCACTTATGACATAGCCTATAGGAAGGGTTGCCTATACGAGTTCTTCTAGCAGATGATGAAATAGTTTTTTGCATTTTTCATTATTTTTTGTTATTGGCAAGTGCATAAGAATTCTGGTTCCCCTACATAAAAAACCCACTGGTTGCTGTAATACTCGATAAATTAGCTGTATACACTACTATTGAATGTATAGCCCTCTATCTCGCCACAAAATGAATGGCCATTTTCATTGTGCATTTGGACATGCTATGACTTTTAGGGTCCCCCATAGCCAGAACAGTAATTCACTACAACAGAGAAGCTATTGTTAAAAACTGCTTTGCTCACAGCTTGTCATGACTGGAAGGACTTGTAAAATAACCTCAATTGTTTTCTTTTCTGGTTTAGAAAACAAAACAAACAAACAGATAACAAAAAAAAACCCCAAAAGAAAAGAAAGTGAAAGAAGGGACAGGAATAAGAGAGGCTGACATAACAACAGGTTGAGAGCTGGACAGTTGGTGCCTTAAGCCACTGCAGCCAGTGATTCAGCTTTGAAAAGAAAGGAAAAAAAATCGGCCCAATAGTGAAACCCATTCTGACATGTTGTCGTTCCAGCAGAGCACTCAAACACCCCAAGGAATCTCCAAAGGAACAGACAACGGCTGCATCCCGTTCTCACACACTCTTAACCTGTGTAGGAGGCAAGGCAGTGCAGGCAGATCTCTATCCATTTCCCCATTGTGGCAACAGTATTTCTGCACAACAAAGGAGCTTAAGGAATAATGGACCAAAACATTAAGTCATGCACTTTTCACAAAAAAATAGTGTTTACAATACCAGATATAATGGGGTGTCTGAATAAGAGTAAACTTAGCCCTTAAACCCCAAAAACAAAAAAAAAATACTGGGTTAAAAGAGTGTACAGGATTCAAAGCCAAAATTTCCCAAAGACGCTATTCCTTCCAAAAACTTAGAAAAAAGCAAGTAAAACAAGTTTTTTGTCTCTCTCTTTTTTTCTTTATTTAAATTTGCGGCCATGTACACTCTCCTTCAACAACCAGATGGACCTGGCCAAAAATTGTGTGTGTGTGTGTGTGTGTGTGTGTGTGTGTGTGTGTGTGTGTGTGTGTGTGTGTGTGTGTGTGTGTGTGTGTGCGCGCAACAGGTTAGTTTTTCACAGAAGAATTTTTGCAAGCATCATGAACATTCGATCCTTTAAACCCTACACCAGCATATTCTAAAAAATAAAGGGAGACCAAGATCGTGCCCTTGGCAGTTTTCTTTTCTCCCCAATTGTTCTTGGCCAATTACCCCACTCTTCAGAGCTGTCCCGGTCACTGCTTCACCCCTTCTGCTGATCCAGGGAGGGCTGAAGACTACCACATGCCTCCTCCGATACATGTGGAGTCACCAGCCACTTCTTTTCACCTGACAATGAGGAGTTTCACCAGGGGGATGCAGCGTGTGGGAGGATCATGCTATTCCCCCCAGTTCCCCCTCCCCCCCAAACAGGTGCCCCCGACTGACCAGAGGAGGCGCTAGTGCAGCAACCAGGACACATGCCCACATCCAGCTTCCCACCTGCAGACACGGCCAATTATGTCTGTAGGGACGCCTGACCAAGCCGGAGGTAACACAAGGATTCGAACCAGCGATCCCCATGTTGGTAGGCAACGGGCTTGGCAGTTTTCTTTAGGAGTCTTTCAAGGCAGTGTTTGTGTGCTTAAGTGTGCAATGTAACCTGTCCTATGCCCACCACTGGTACGAGTGATCATGTCAGTAGGTTAGTGCAATATCACAGGATCGAAAATTAGACCGTCCAGAAGTTTGTTTTACAAGAAGAATAATAGTCACATATACAAAAGCGCCCATGCTTACAGTGTGTTCACACCAAACACTGCCAAACTTTGGCACAGCATGATTCAAAGAACAGTGAACTTAGAGAGGCGATATGGTGCAACAAACCACCGTTTTGCCTCGAGATAAACAAAATGGTTGCTTGCTCGAGCTGAAAAATGGTCAACTTAAGCACTGACTTTCACAAGTAATGAACCAATCACCTTAAAGCATGGCTATTAGAAAGTCCCTGTATCTCAAACTGAGTTGTTCACTTTGAAAATGTTGGCTCGCCGTTATTTTGCAAACAACAAAAACATCTTTATTTATTTATTTTACTACTTTATTAATCCTCATGGGGAAATTCCTTCTCTGCATTTAACCCATCCTAGCTGTGTAGCTAGGAGCAGTGGGCAGCCGCTGTGCAGCACCCAGGGACCAACTCCAGTTCATCTTGCCATGCCTCGGTCAAGGGCACAGACAGGAAGGAGTATTAACCCTTACATGCATGTCTTTTTGATGGTGGGAGGAAACCGCAGCACCCGGAGAAAACCCATGCAGACACGGGGAGAACATGTAAACTCCACACAGAGGACGACCTGGGATGACTCCCAAGGTTGGACAACCCTGGGGTTCAAACCCAGGACCTACTTGCTGTGAGGCAACAGTGCTAACCACTGGACTACTTGCTTGGAAAGAACGTTTGCACACTAACATTAGCTCGGTGGTGGCCACTCGTCAAACTATCTTTACACTATTCATTCTGATTTTGCGAACAGAGTGACATCATATTTGGTGTCGTGTTCAGTGTGAACGGAGCTTTATATAGCAAGTTAGCCCACAATTGCTCTCTCCATCAAAGCATTATAGGTCATGCATTTGAAAGATGGCGAGCTCTACATTTGGAAAAAGGATTCAGCAGTGTTGCTGACCTTGCAATATTTATGTCATGCAAGTAAGTGACCTTATGCAGTTATCTGTAAGTGGTGAACCAAGGACAGGAGGGATGTAGCTCACAACAGTAACAAACAGCAAAAGAATAATAAATAAAAAACAGCATAAAGGTGGCTGATTCCCAACATTACAGATACTTTTAAGACATGAGTATACTTGCTGAAGTAACACTATGATTGGTTTGTACAGGCAAGAAGAAATGCTGCAGCGCAAAAGAAAAGTCACACTGGCTATGGTCTACGGAATGCACACAGGCTCGCTGGCTCAACTGGTCAGTTTCTTCACATAGTAACCCAAAGTGTGCGATCGTCTTCAGTTGGTCTCATGAGCATCTTTTGACTCCATTTTTCTTCTGGTTCACTGTTCTTGTTTATAATCTCCATACCAACAATTTGTGGACAACAAACAAAGCAGAAAAAGCGTACACACATTTGTGTATGATGTGATTACTGGTTGACTTCTCGACGAATTCATTTCAATGTTAAGTACATTGGGACCTTTACAAGTTACAAATGATCTATTTACTTAATGGGCACTAAAAAACTCAAAATTGTGTTTTTTAATGCTCATTTCTTTACATTTAAGCATGGAAGTGAGGGAGTTAAGCTAAGGAAGACTGATGTTGACCTCTTTATTTCACGGACTTCTGTCTGAGTTCTCTGTCTTACTATGAACTGCAATATCCTTTGGATTTAAGTCATAAGCATTCAGAGTATGGCACAGTTTCACATGGTTGCTCATTCTGTTTAAGCACACATAGTAAGCCTATATCCTCTGGGTATTAAGACGGAGAGTGTGAAGATGCCTCTCATGTTGCTCTTGCACAAAGAATACCAGTGAATACCACTGAATTAAGAAGTGTCTTGTTAATCTCAGCGCTTAGCAACACCAGTCAGTATCTGTATTTCCTCTTTAGCTGGATATGAAAAAATTGAGATGCAAAGCTGATGCCAGTAGGCCTTTGTCTTAACGGCATTTTAAGGCGGGAGAATGGGAACACCTCTTGAGATTGTTGTTGGGTGTGAGAAAGAAAGCCAGTTCCACAGGCACATAAAAGGGGGAATATCACTCAAGGAATTCACAGTATTTTTCTGACTTGGGACAGCTCAAGATTTGAAAACCAGACCAAGTCTCTCCCAAACTGAGAACTCAGAAAGCCAAGATTTGTTGCTCAGCTGGTATGTCATGTAGGCTGACAACTAGGTGGATGATGAATGGCAGACTAAAGCTTATATATAGCTAGACCCAGGTTGGTTCAATCCTTTACACTTGGTACACCAAAAAATTAAAATCTAGGCCTTAGGCCATCCCTTTCATCAACTGTCCTCAATTCTTCTACCCTGCATATAATTCCGCGGGACTCAAGTACATTAATCCAAATAGTTGTGACAGTGTTGTGACAGTGTGATCAGTAGAAAAGACCATTTACTTGCATGTTTGGGGAACTACCATAACCTTTTTTTTGTGTCAGGAAAACTCATGTCAGGTGAAATGGTAGATTATAGTAAAATTTACTGATGATGATGAGGATAGATTGATCCTGAAGGAAATTTAAGCTTCAAGTAGCTTAATACAACACACAATTAACTACACACAATAAAAGTTAGCAGCACACAATAAAAATTAACCTGTATAGAGTAACTGCATTGGGTACTGCATCAACAATCCCAATATGTACAGGACCTTGCTGCTCAAGTATTTAGAATCTTATGGTCATGTATAGTGCAGTTACTCTATACAAGTTAATTTTTATTGTGTGTACTGCTAACTTTTATTGTGTAATTAATTGTGTCGTATTAAGCTACTAGATGCTTAAATTCAATTGGGGATCAATAAAGTATCCATCATCAATCATCAGTAAATTTGACTACACACTACCATTTCACCTGAGATGAAATTTCCAGACAAGAAAAAATATTATGGTAGTTCCCCAGACATACAAGTAAATGGATGTTTTAGGCCATAAAATTAACATTAGCATTTTAAAGTTTAGTAGTAACTCCACCTAAATCGTTCTACATCACATCTGCAAGTGTGTTAAGCTGACTGACCAGTCTTACTCCTTTGGGGTGTCATTGGTTTCCCATCATTCTCTAGTTGCAAGAATGCAGTGAAATAGCTGGTCTCCAGGAAGTACCAAAGCAGAAGGATTTGATTGATGGGCCCCTGTGGAGATAAAGGGTGTGTGTGTGTGTGTGTGTGTGTGTGTGTGTTGCAGCCTCTTTTAGTATGCATGCGTCTATGTGTTTTGCATCTACAGTCACTGTATGCTGGCTGCATTCTGAGTCCTCCCCCTCTTCATTCCATTGCAGTATTCTGTCGTTAGCAGGCATTCCAAGTGGACCCCCACTCCAATATGGGGCAAGAGTCCAGCCTCCTCCACACTCTGAAGTGACCCTGCATCAACACGTCCAAGCTGCAGCTCCCAAACACTCTGGCAGTAACCTTACAGTCTATGGCTCAATCTTGTAGTTATGTGTTGAAAGTCAAGCTTGAATTGCAAGCTATATGACATGACAAGTGTGTCTTATCTACTCTGATGAGAAAATCAGCAGGATAAGTAGCTTGGAGCATAAGAAAGAAGTATGCTGGTGGCTGCTCTGGTCTGTGTTATGCAATCTGGGAGAAGAGTCTGAACACGTAGCCAAACTGAAAATGTGTAGGTTTTTAGGCTGGGAGTCGGGCTGCATCAATCCACTGAGCTCTGTCTCAGATACCCAGGGGATATAGCCAAGGTTTATAATGCAGCTCAAGGCAACTCAATCCACTGACACACACACACACACACACACACACACACACACACACACACACACACACACACACACACACACACACACACACACACACACACACACACACACACACACACACACACACACACACACAAATTGAAGTATGCTGATCCAGTAAAATTTGGAGGGGTTTAACTACATTAGTCAATTATAATGACAAGTGGTTGGCCTATGCTCTATGTAGGTAGGCAATAGCTTGCTGTACTTTACTACTGTAGGAGAGGATCTTGCATGCTTGGTTGCTCTGATGCCAACTTATCTGATTTTGCTGATCAGTGACTGATTAATGAGTGCTGTGTTGCTGGCCGGGCCAAAGTTTTTGTGTAACTTCTTAACTCCCCTCCAGACTTAGCACCAAAACCAGGTAACCAAGATAAACCTACAGCGAGACTGTATGGGACACATAACTACTTAAGATCAGATCACCTAGGCTATCTAGGATCAGCATAATACTTACAAATCAGTCCTTCTTGAAATTTAGCCTAAGGTCAAATGTCACAATCTAAATTGATAGTGATAGCATGCTTATCGAACTCGTTATCGATGTGGCTTAGCTATGCTCTCCATCTTGCTGGCTGTTAAGCAGATAACTAAAAAACTGACTTAATCTTATCCAAAGTGACCTGCATGTGGTTGGTTGCTAAATGAAATGAGTATGATAAAATATTGTTTTCCTTTTCACTGAAGAGATGTCATAATCAAGATGGATGTGCCATTCACAAAAAAAAAAAAAACATGGAAATAAGTGATCAATCTCTTGAATTTAGATCCATCAATGTGGAAAAACTTTTGCTCCAATTGCAGACAAAGTTGCTGGTGGCTTTGATTAATAAACTGCAAAGTGTTAAGACTGGTTGTTAATCAACAGACACTGCAAACCAAAAAAAGCAACGGCAGACAGCCAAAGTCAGACGATGGAGTAACAGTCAGCATCCAAAAGCCAATATTCTTTCTCTCTCTTTAATATAAACTAACGAATCATCTTGTTTTCTTAATGGCTGGCCTATGGTAATAACTTAAGTCTCTTAAACTGAAATTTATATTCTTAAACAATAAATGAGCAATGCTCACTTTAATATTGTTTATGTTTGGGAAGCTGTTCACTTTAATCTACCATACTAGATAAAAATCTAAAGCAAACAAGCTGTATTTAATGTACTATGCTTTTGCTTCTTTTCAAAGAAGTGAAAACCAACCGATGGATTGACATTTGGTCAGGAAACACTATCACCATTACATGTTGTGAAACAACAAACACGTAGTGAAGCAAAGCTATGGCCACTGCTATTTGGTAAACATTTTGAATTTATTCATGAGTTTTTTTTAACTTATTAGAAGTAGTACAGAAGACAGTAGCAGTAAAGATGTGAGAGAAAAGGAGACAGAAAACGGAAATGGTGGTGTGCAAGTCATATCCACATTGCTGAAGATTACAGTATGTGCCTTAGTCTTTTGAACTACCGGGATAGCACTGGCTATTTCATTTACTGTTTTTGAGTCGAGATTAGAGGGATACTGACAAGGAACTCTGTTGCCTGTGAGATCTATTCGGATGAGCTCTGCTTATCAAACTCAGTCTCCCTCTCACATCAGTGTGGACCCAGTGCAAATATTCAGCGAGGAGGACACAGTAGAGATAAGCTGTCTTGCATGGGAAGATCTGCTCTCATGACACAGAGCCTTGAGAGCTTATCCTACATGTGCATAACAGGAAGCCAAAGAAGGGTTAGCTGCTGACACACACGCTCATGCATGCATGCATAACCGCGCACGCACACACACGCGCGCGTGAACGACCGAACACATTTAAGCGTACACATCATACAACGGTAAGGCAGAAAAAATGTAATGACACTAAAGCAAACATTTATGCCAAGATGCTGTTGGGAGCGGTAAAAAAAAAAACACCCTTCAAGCTGGTCTCAGCCACATATTTACATTGACCGCTCTACAACCACTGGACAGCTAGCGGTTAAAATTTCTCTATGAATCGCACTCACAAATAGTACAGTTGGAGGAGAGCTTGATGTACAACACACAATAGCGGGAGGAGGAGGAAGAAGGGCTTTGATCATATGTACTTTTGACGGACTGACTTACCGAATGATTGACTCCCCACATAAGCACACTGAGCAGAGGGTCGCTGGCGCGGAAGAGCTTCACTTTCTGAGCGACGAAGTGTTTCTTTTTGGTCTTCGTTTTGCTCGCAATAGATGCGGCGATGCTGCTCGCCGAAGCCATGTTTGAGGAATAATAAATTGGCTGGTTATCGCAGTCTGTGTGGTAATCTTAACAGTTCACGGCCGCCGGCTCACGTCTCAATAAATGCCGATACTATTCATTTAGTCCGCTAGTAATCGATAGTGTCCCGTTTCTTCTCTTTATCCAACGTCCTTTGCAGCTTTACTGACGATGTGGCCCTGCCCTGACTGGGATTTAAGGATGAAATTTCGCTGGGATTTAGCTAATGCTGCTGATCGTGTTCCCTTAACAATCCACCACTTCCCCCAGCCCTCATCATAAGTCACCTCTTCCTTCCTCGACTTGCCTCAAGCTCTCTGCACCCCGACGAGGCGAGGTCTCACTGAGCTGACGTTAGCATAGCCAGCCGGCTAGCAAGTCCCCACGATAGATTTTTGGTAAAAAAAAAAAAGAAAAGAAAAAGAAAACATCAGCAAAGAAGGGAAAAAATACACATCTGCGTAGAAATACAATGCAAGGTATCACGCAGTCCTTAAAATTATTTTAAAATGACGCAGTGATGTTGCCGATAAGCTAAAAAAAAAACCAAGGTAGCTAACTAACCGCGGCTGGCTTCTCGCTACCAGCTTCCCCCGACCTTGGCTAGCAAGTTAAGCTAACCTAGCTTAAATGACTGCAACTTGGGCACAGCGCACCCGCACACAGCCGCACCGTCCAGCTGGCAAAGCCCCGTTCAACCAGCTAACATTAGCCTCTGAGCTAGCAAAGCTAACCATTTGCCGTTGCAGCTACCTCGCGGCTCAACCCTCCTACGCTTTTTGGAGTCAGTCCGTGAATGCACCGACGTAGCCTGTCGCGCTCATTGGGCTCGATCGGTATCTGTAAAGCAGAGGAGCAGATAGTGAGTTGGGAAAAAAAACCAAATCTGCGGCTGATCAGTTGTGTATGTGTGTGCTGGCTGTCAACTGACAGCTCGGCGGAGGGGAGGTGACAGCCTGCGTTCCCTCGTGCGGACAGATCCGACGTACTGCAGTGTCTACTGCTCTGATTCGCTGCCCCCCCCAATCATTCCTCCTGCCCCCCATCATCCCTCTTCTCCCCCACCCAATCCCTCCTCCTGCCCCATAGCCCCCCCCACCAACACACACACACACACACCGGTACAGCCACCACCACCGTGAAGGCGGTGCTCACCAGTCCTCTTCAGTCGCTCATTTTTGACACGTGTTATAATTAAACCGAACGCATTACACATGTCCACAGGATTACCCGACATGTATACGGTCTTGGAATCAAAAGCAATTGGTGAATTAGTGATGTTATGCATGTTTGCTTTACCTCTTTACATTTCCTCATCCCCAGGCCTTTTTTAAAAATACACACGCGTTTGAGCTTCAGCCCATTTTGTAGCCTCTGTGATGATAATAATGCATTAGCGAGGAAAACCTGAACCCCAGCCCATCCCCCATCCTTGGCTCGCTTTATTTTGAGATTAATCTGAGGTTTGCAGCCAGGCGGGCGTTGAAGGTAGAGCGACAGTGTCCTGCACCATCAGAGGTAATATCTTTAGAGGTCAATTGGGTTTTTGGTGCATAGTGTGCTGTTTCCATTGGCACAGTGCTGTGTCAGTGCGTCTCTAAGAAGAGGACATCTCCGTGTGCTGATGCTGATGTGGAACTCATTTGTTTTATGACTCACTGCTCATGCCAAGCTGGACAACGCACAACGTGCTGCTGCGAGGAATGGACGGCAGCATAGTTCCCTCAACGCGATTGCCGACACAGTAAACTCACAGGAACGCGCGCACATACACAAACAATAATGTCACTTCAGAAATTTTTTTCTACTTTTATCTTCATAATTCATCTATTAGAGAACTGTCAACGCTTTATTAAATATAAGATTCTTGGGCAATTACGTGGCCAAACATAAAAACTCAAGGACTGCAATTTGTTTCCGGTGCTGACTATGCCTATGACTACAATGCCAATCTTACCGAATTACGTTTGCATTAGTGTTATCTCTGTTCTTGCACTGTTAAAAAAGCCGACAGTGTGGGCAAAAGTCCACAGGCCAAATGTTTACATTTATATAATATTTAAATTACCAACCCACAAAGTCGAGACTGTCATAACTTCACTGTTATCCACTCTTGCCCGCTTCTCATAACAGGGCAAAACAAATGAATATTCAGCCCCCTTGAATTTAACCCAACGTGGCGGCGCCTGTTGCTTAGCAACACAATGTCAACCTCCTTTTCCAAAACACTGCTGTGTTTTTTCTTCTAGCTGAGCTGACATAATCTTTCAAAAACTTTGAGGTTCCCCTTGGGAAAACAGGTAAGATATTAAATTGTGATAGTTTTTTTTCTGAATTGCAACCTTTTGTTCCACACATAATTGCAAAAATTGTTTTTAAACGCTGAGCAATTGATACCCTTGCCAAGCAAGTTAGCTAACTAAGCTAGCTGGCTAATGTTAAATAAACAGCTATCTTCGGTCGGCTGTAACTATAGCTTAACCGCTTAACCTGGATAAACTCTAGTCTCGAGTATATAGTCTCAAGTACACACACACACACACACACACACACACACACACACACACACACACACACACACACACATACATATGGCTGGCAAACGGTCTTGATGATAAAAATACCGTTTCTCTTAACAGAATGGGGAAAAAAGTAAAGAAAGGGAACGAAGCTCCATGCAAAGATACGGTGGGTTAATCATCTTTAACAATAAATATCCTTTTGAGTTTGTATAGCTCTAGGTGTCCCGTAAAAATAAATACCAAATTCATCGAAAGAGAAGAGGTTGTTGTAACCTGAAATACAGATTTTGCACACAGAAAGATGACGAGCAGCATATATTCATAAATGTCTCCCTGCAGTTTGAGTCACTACTCATTAAGAGCAAAACTCCAGCCACATCGGTGCTGATGCTAAAGTCCCCCGAGGAGGAGGTCCTGGTCAAAGCCTGTGAAGCCATCTATAAATTTGCAGAGAAAGGTACCCACCTCTATTTCTTACATGCTGGTTGCTTTTCGTTTCATTCAATGCCTACTGATAACCCTTTTAGGTAACTTCAATATGTTCCAAATGTATTACTGCCCCAATTGGGGGGGGGGGATCCCGCATTTGAAAATTAAGGGGTTGTAAACAGAGGGAAGCATTGTTTGAACATATTGTTCTATTCATGTATTTGTGTACTGTATTCTTTAATTTGTCACCATCTTTGTTAGCAGTGGTTTTAGGTTAGCTAATAGCTGTATTGATAATCAATAGTTTTACCTTTAGGCCAAAATTCACACTTTAAGAGGGGGTAACACTATTTGAAAAATCATTCAAATGATAAAAAGAGAAGGAAATCCATAAGAGAGAGACGTGCTTCATTTTTTTGTTTTTTTTTTGTTTGTTTAAACTCTCCCTCTGTTATGTTGCCCCATATCCCAACCACATTAGAATGTTCACTGCTAACATTTCTTTACTGATCATATTGGAGACTGTTTTCTGCAGACTGGCTTCTCCCAAATAGCAGAGAAGCACACTTGTCCTCTACAGGTACATGTCCCACAAAGGCGTTCAAGCTCGCGCGCACACACGCACGCACACACACACACAGCCAGGTTCTATACTCACTGTTTCCCTCTGGTGTCAGGAGATGAGAACAGGGTGTCCCTTTTGGAGCTTGGAGCACTGGAGCCTCTCTGTCAGCTTATCACTCACAACGACAAGCTGGTCAGACGCAACGCCTTCATGGCCTTGGGCATCATGGCCACCAACGGTGTGTGAGATAACTCATGTTGCCATGGTAATGCAGACTGATTTGCTGCATGGTTGGCTGGTGAACTGATGGTGTTTGCTTACTCGCTTTAGAACTTGGCAACCGTCTTACTGACTGCTAAAAGGCTAACAAACTTTTTGTTTGTTGCCGATTGTTGCCTAAACAGTTTTTCTTTTAGGTTTTTGGCCATTTTATTGTGTTAATTCTGTTTTAATTTTTGCCATGGATAACCGATTGACTTATGGTCTTATTGAATTAATATTTTACTGTCTGAATAATTGGCAGACTGATGAGATGCTTTCATGATCCTAAATATGGACAACAGCACAGCTTGCTGTGATCTGGCTTAACAACTGACTTGGCTTGAAAGGCGCTATACAAAACTAAGTTGTTTTTGTTGTTGGCTGAAGACCTGCTTGACTGTTTTAATTGATTGGCTGAATGGCTATTTAACTGATTAGTTGATTTGTTGGCTCATTGGCTTACTGACCATGGTAATAGGTGGTCATACATAGGTTGTGTTTCCACCTTCTCTTTTCTCTGTTTTATTGGAAGGTGATGTAAAGAGTATGCTAAAGACGCTACATGTCATTCCAGCTTTAATTGACAAACTGCCACTTGAGGGTAAGTAACAATTTCGTGGTTCAGATTGAAAGACTGCTGAGTGGTCATACGCTGTAATTGTAATAAAACAAAACAAATGAAAAATGCCTTGCTTCACTATACTTTGGTATGCATGCCTGTACAAAGCATTTTTGAGGTTGTTTGTTTGGTCATCATCCTTAACTGAATTCATATATTCCCCTTTATTCTCCCCTTATCAAGAAGACACAGTTGTCCATGAGTTTGCCACTCTGTGCTTGGCCTCTCTGTCAGTGGATTTTGATTGTAAAGTCCAGATCTTTGACAGTAAGGCACTGCCACCTCTAATCCAGCTCCTGTCCAATCCGGACCCAGATGTAAAGAAGAACACTCTGGAGACCATCTTCAATATGGTTCAGGTAGACCAAATCTACAAGTGTAGAAGCGAATATGTCACTAATAATGGCCCAGACAGTTTCAAATGTTTCAACGATGCTCTCAGAAGACAACAAATGCAACAGCAACTCATGAATAGTGATGGTGAACATAGCTTAGTTACTACATTTAATTTGATACCAGGAAGTAAAAAAAAAACGTATTCTGCAAGTTTAGCATTTCCAGACATTTCGTTGTTGGAGCTTTTATGAAAGTAGATGTGAGGCTTCGAGGCAAGCCTAACGGTATCTACCCTCTCATTCTGTCTCTCTCTCTCTGTCTCTCTCTGTCTCTTTCTGACTGTCTCAAATGATGACAGCCCGTGTTAAATATAATAACAGTTTGTGTAATTGTAAATGGGGTGAAAAGTTGATCTTCCCTGTGGCATTATTTCTTAATTTCTCTGACTAAATTTAAAACTTGTCACACTTTCAAAATTTTGTACTTGGAGATGTCTCCATCAGAGCTAAGATGTTGTTCATTTTGTGTTCACTGTCTGTGTGTGAAGGACCACCCCAGTCGACAGGCAGTGCATCAGCTGGGAGGCCTCGCCCCACTGCTGGAACTGTTGAAGTCAGACTTCCCTATCATCCAGCAGTTGGCCTTAAAGACCCTGGAGATCCTCACCATCGATAATGATACACACGCCGCCTTCAGGGACCAAAAGGGCTTTGACAGACTCATGGACTTCCTCAACAACAAGGTAGCTGTATACATGTGCACTTTGTGTTTTTGTGCTGGAGATGGGTTGTGTTTAGGTTCAGAAAATAAAGGCTGATGCGATTTTATTTGTGAGTTTGTGTATATTATTTGTGGTAATGCACACATGAATGCCCTTGTTATGTTTGTTGATGTCAATTAACCTGAATGAACCATCTCTTTCTTTGCCATTCTCTTTTCTTAATGCTTTTAGTGTTTTTCTGTTCAAATCTCTCTCTCTCTCTCTCTCTCTCTCTCTCTCTCTCTCTCTCTCTCTCTCTCTCTCTCTCTATATATATATATATATATATATATATATATATATATATATATATATATATATCTGATAGGAATTCAATGACCTCCATGTTGAGGCCTTACAGGTGGTAGCTAACTGTATGAAGGATAGGGAGAGTCTCCGGTTGATCCACCAGGTGGGAGGATTGACCAGGCTGATGCAGTTCATCTTCTCCCCGACCATGCCCGAGATTCAATCCAACGCTGTTGAGTGCATCGCCAGAGTGGCACAGGACTGTAAGCATGGAGAAAGAGAGGGTGTGTGTGAGAGAGAGAGAGAAATATCCTTTTTGAGACTGAACTGATATCCTTCGTTCGTACAGGGATTGTTTTTTGTCTGAAAGGGTCTGTGGCATACAGCACAGTATTTTTCCAAGGCAGTGGCATAGAATTTTTCTTTGCAGAATCCTAGGAGTCACGTTTACTGATTTTTTTGATGACATTAGGTTAAACATACAACCAATAAAAATGTGTTTATTTGACGAAGATAAAGATGATGGGTTTGCATTTTTATGGCCAAATATTCCCCCTTTTCCAACTGAACTGTAGCTATAGTGTGGAGTTGGTTTGATAACAGCGGAAAAAAGTCTGCATATCTGGAAATATAATCTAGTCAACCAGCAATTTTATAAAATTCAATGTCAACAAGGAGATAATCTTGTGGAGGGGATCACTGGACAGGATGGGATCTGACATAATCCCTGCATTTGTTGGGTATGTGTGAGAGGGGGTTTACCAAGAAAAAAAATTCAGTTGACTTGGTGATGTGAATGGGGGTCTAATTAACAATCTTTGGACTTGAAGTCCTGCCAAAAAAACAGCAGTTTGTTTGGAAAGGCTAAAAAGAAAGCCAGAACATACATGGGCATGCGTGCGTGTGCATGCGTGTGTGTGTGTGTGCGCACGCGCACGCGCACACGCACACACACACACACACACACACACACGCACGCACGCACGCACGCACGCACACACACACACACACACACACACACACACACAGAGTTTCATAAACATATGAAATGGAAAGACAAGGATGGCATTCTGTTATTCTGTATTCTAGTTTTCTTTGACAGCTGATTTGAAATAGTGTTCTTGTATATGCACATTTAAATAAATCATGCTTAAAGCAGGTATGTGTACTTTTTGTGTCCATGTTTTAATATTTGTCTACCTGTGTATGCATGCTTTTGGGTGGTGTAGCAGTGAACCGTAAGTTGCTGCATGAGCAGGATGTGGAGAAGGCTCTGGTGGAGCTTCTGTTTGTGGAGAGTGACAGCGTGAAGACGGCTGCCTGCCATGCTGTAGCTGCCATGAGCCTCCATCTAGCCAGCCAGGACAGCTTCAGAGACCTGGGTTAGACAAACAAATATACTCACACACACACACACACACACACACACACACACACACACACACACACACACACACACACACACACACACACACACACACACACACACACACACACACACACACACACAAGAATCTGTAATGACAGATGGCTAAACACACAGAACACTGACAAGGATGCAATAACCTCAGAGCTCACTTAAATTGCAAATTTGTGTATGTGAATTTGTATATGCGTATAACTATTTGTATATGTGAATACTGCAGAATATGAATATACAAGCACAGACACTGACAAACATTTTTCCAACCAAAGACTCAACCCTCACACATGCAGATACAGTATCACCAACCATTCACCTGCTCTTGCCAACCAACCATGAACACCCACCCAACACACATGCGTTTACACCATCACCACCACCACACCATCGAAGGCAAAAAGCAATGACAAAATCAACATAGGTTTCTGTGTTTAATGTGTTTGTGTCATAGATGGTATCCATGCAGTGGTGCCGTTGCTGAGATGTGAAAGTCCAAAGCTGAAAGAGGCTGCAGCCCAGGCACTGTCTCACCTCACACACAACAACCAGCTCAACGCTGCGTAAGTGACACACAACCTGGTGAACCTACTTGATACTTCACTTTCACCACTGAGCACATTTATATTTGTGTAAACATGCTGGTATTCTTCAGAATAGGTTGTGGGAGGTTTCTCTGCAATGTTGTATGCCTTAGTGATATAATCCCCCAAGTTCTCCCTATTTATTCATTACATTTCTTGCTCTGTTTTCTTTCAGTTTTTGAGTTTGGCACCTTCAGCCTCAATTGCTAAAAAGACAGACTTGTATTAGAGAACCAGGATACACAAATAGGATACTGAGTTATGTATATAGCCTATAACTTTTAATTTTTTTGATGTACATAAGTTCTGTCTCCATATTTTTCCAGGCTATCTAATATATAGTGATACTTGTGATTGTGAAATTTGACATACATATACTGAAAAAGGCCTTAACCTGTAAAATTATATATTATTTGGAGTAGAGTATGCATGTTGATATATATACAATATCAAACTTAAAATGCCTATGCTTCACTTTCAGTTTTTTTGGGTGGAATTTAAGTTATGGTCTACAAAGAATTAACATGTCTGAAATGATTATTAATTATGAAAAAAAATTCAAATTTCAAGGTTTTTTTTAAAGTGTGAAAGGACACACTCAAAAATAAGAATGAAAACCTTTTGACTACACCACAAATTCTCACTGACTTCAGTAAATATCAGAGCAATTATTAGCCTATAGAGGTTTAAAACAAAGGCCTTAAACAATAAACATTAATTTTGAAGTGGTCAAAGCTAAAGGTGAAAACATTTTAAATGGAAAATATGTAGAGTTTCTTCACACCCGGGTCCCTCCCGTCTCTCTACATTACTTCTTCACAAAATATTTTTTACTCTTTGATTCATTCTGTTCTCGCTTTTTTCCCCCAGACAAATATTCCTTCCATTGCACAGTTCTCTCACTGTCTGACTCAATATTTCACTCTTGCATCCTCTTGCTATTGTCAAGACAACTTTGTGTACAACTGTATATGTAGCCACCTGTGTGTATGTGTCCACCACTGTTAGCTGACTGCAAATATTCATGCGTGCATTGGTCTATGTAGTGGAGTACTGGTAATGTAATGTAAATTCAAGTCAAGTCAAGTCAATTTTATTTGTATAGCCCAATATCACAATTTACAAATTTGCTTCAGGCAGCTTCACAGCAACACAACATCTTGTCCTTGGACCCTCGCATCAGATAAGGAACAACTCCCTAAAAAACCCTTTAACAGGGAGAAAAAATAGGAAGAAACCTCTGGGAGAGCAACTGAGAAGGGATCTCTCTCCCAAGATGGACAGATGTGCAATGGATGTTGTGTGTACAGAATAAAACAACATTTACAGAATACAACATTGAAAGAGGATGAAAGATTTATAATGGAATTATAAGATATATGAAGAATATGATGAGAAGGATGCAAAGCAGTGTCCAGATGCCACCGGAACAGCCCAGGACCTGAGCCATGCGACCACCATCACCATGTAGATCTGGCAGGAGGACAGACTACACACGTACACAGGGGAGACTCACATCACACCATTCACTTATAAAAGAGAAGAGACAAGAAAAAACATTAGTGACACATTGGAGTGGGAGAAGGATATAACATTGAAACAGGATAACAAAATTATATGGATTTATAAGATATATAAATAATGTTATGAGGAGGATGCCAAGCAGTGTCCAGGTGGCAACCACCATTACCATAGAGACCTGGGAGGAGGAGAGACTACACGTGCACACAGGAGAAACTCACATCACACCATTCACATACACAGGAGAAGAGAAAGGAGAAGACATCATTCAGAGAGAGAGAGAGAGAGAGAGAGAGAGAGAGAGAGAGAGAGAGAGAGAGAGAGAGAGAGAGAGAGAGAGAGAGAGAGAGAGAGAGAAGAAGAAGAAGAAGAAGTGAGAGAGCAGAAAACAGTTTGTAATGGTCTATAATGGTCTATATAATCTATACTCTATAATCTCGTTGGCAGAATAGTGTTTTATCAATAATGTCAATCTGTGTGTGGATGTGTGTGCATATCAGTCCAGTTACTAATGTGTTTCTATCTGTGTGAATCAGTCTGTGGAGGAGCATATGGGCTGTCTCTTGTGTTTTTCTCTATATTCATGTGTGAGGAGAGGAGGAGAGCAACCGAGTATAAAATGTTATGAAAACTGGATTGACCATATCTTTCTTTTTCTTTTCTTGACCCTTTAATCTGTGTGTGTGTGTGTGTGTGTGTGTGTGTGTGTGTGTGTGTGTGTGTGTGTGTGTGTGTGTGTGTGTGTGTGTGTGTGTGTGTGTGTGTGTGTGTGTGTGTGTGTATGTGTGTGTGTGTGTGTGTGTGTGTGTGTGAGTGATTGAGAATGAGTAAGAGAAAGATACTACAAAACTTATTTAACCTATCCATCCATCCTTCTCTGTGGTGACCCCAGTGCTGTGTATGAGGCTAAAGGCGATCAAGCCCTTGTCCAGGAGCTTCATGTCAGCTGTACCAGCACGGTAGCCCACGCTGCTGCCACTCTGGCTAACATGGCTGAACAGGAACTCCTCCGGTGCAGCATCCTGTCACATGGAGCCGTGCAGGCCCTAGTGGAGCCTCTGCAGTCCACAGATACAAACACCCTGTTCCAGGCCACACGATGCCTGGCAGTACTGACCTGTGACACAGAGGCCAGGACAAAGGTAAGCCTAACTGACTCTTTGTGTGTGTGTGTGTGTGCATATGTCAGAATCGGATTGCTACTCATTAATATATTTAAATGTTGCTTTTAATTGTAATTTATAGGCAGCAAATTTGATTGTTTGTGGAATGGTTCCTTGTGTTCCATTCCTGTGAATATGACAGATGACGGAAATATTAAATAAATAGTATTTCTAAGATCCCTGAAAAATCATCAAAAGGTGCTTTTAGAGATCAATTTTTTATGTGCTCTTTCTTTGCCTCATTACATTCCCTCTGTCAATTGCAGCTAAGAAATGCAGGATGCCTTCAGCCTTTGGTCAATCTTTTGCACTACTCTCATCAGGAGGTGCGTCGCAATGCATGCTGGGCTATCAGTGTCTGTGCTAATGATGAGCCCACTGCGGTGGAGATGTGCAGACTTGGGTGAGACTCTAATACCAGAAAATGTTCATAATAGTGAGCCTTTTTTGTCATTATCTTATTTGTCTTCTCATGTATGTCTTCTCTTGTGTTGCTGTTCTTTAAAGTCTAAACAGTTATAATCATTGTCATAGTCATCATTTGACCTTGTTGAGCTTTGACATGGACCTATAAATTAAGTTGTAGTAATAATTAAAAACAAACTCTTCTAGCCAAATTAGGTGTTGAAATTGGGGTTGTGATGCTTGCTGCTAGCCCAACAACTCCTGCTATTACAGTTGTATGGCAATGACAAAAGGCTTCATCTTCTACTGAATAACTAGAAGGACAGTGTTAAGCAGTTGAGCCTGTAATCAGTTTCCCTGTGGAGGCGTGCACGCAAAAAGAAGACTCATTTGTAGAGCAATAAACAACCATTCTCTTTTCCACAGCCATTGGAGTAGAAACATGTAGTCTGTTAAAAAGGCATTAGATGGCAGCAAAGGATAGCGCTATGTTGTCATGGCTTGAGCGTGTGCAAATGTGTGCATGTTTGTGTGTGTGGTGAGCAATTATTGATGTGTATTTGTTTGTTAACTTGTATGTAGTTTTTTCTTCTTTTTGTCTTTTTTGTGTTTGACCCAGAGCCCTAGAACTACTTCAGCAGATCAACCAGTCTGTGAACCGAAGGAATAAGTTCAGCGAGTTAGCCATGGACAAGCTGCTAGACTCCAACCTGCCCATCAAATATAGCCTGATGGACCGACTGAACTCCACTGACATTACAACTGATGGCTTCTATGATGCTGGACAGGTATGTGTACAGGAAGTATGTTGTGGGTGGTTTTAGGTGGTTGTGTTGATGTAAGGGCAGTGTTTGGGAGCAACAGGAAGTATGTTGTGGGTGGTTTTAGGTGGTTGTGTTGATGTAAGGGCAGTGTTTGGGAGCGAGAACAAGGATGGTGAATTTTGTGATATTAAGTGTAAACAAGCTGCCTGATAGTCAAAAATTATTTTTTACGACTATCAAAGACTAAATGCCATAAAAAATGTCTTGCATCATTTTAAATGAGCAGAAAATTGGGAAAAACTGGAGAGACTATTCACAGCTTGAGACATTCTCAAATTTGTATTTCCAGTATTGTAGCATTTACTTATGGAAAGATAATACGAATTTGTTTTCCAGTAATGCTCTTTATTCTTGGCCTCCTCTGGTTCTTCTGATTTTCACAAAGTCAAACACTGAGCCCCCGAGACTCTTATCAGATTTATTGCTGCAGTATATAGTCATACAACAGCAACAAACCGAGCTCGTCTCAAGAGCAGACTGACTTTTGCAAGCTCAGTCCCTTCCTTTTATGCACTGGCACATCTCCTCTTGCGTACCTGATATCCTCCCTGTGTGCGTTACTTATTTATTCCCATATCTTGGATATTGCCAATATTTGATAACGCTGCGTTGGGAGCTCATGGTAACGTTGGTGTAAGGAGGTTCATGTACACAGGTGGTTTGCAACAGTTGTCTTATAATGTCTTGGTGACAGCCTGTACTGTCTCCATTTGGTAAACCTCTTTAGGGGCATGAGAAAAGATGCACTTGGAATGTGTTGTTGTTGCCAATATTAAAAAACACTGTGTGTTTTGTGGTAACCCTTGTGTTAAAAGTTTCTGCATACCAGTGTTTTCACATCAGTTGTTTTCAATGTCTTACTACCAGGCTGTACCATCTTCAATTTGGTGAACTCATTAATGCATAACTGAGAATAAATGAAGATAGAATATGTTTGTGCATATACAAAAACATACCACATAATCAATATAATACATATGTACATAGTATATAAAAACATACCACACTGTGAACAGTGCGCTGTGATCAGGATGACATAATTCTTGTTAGTTTTTTTTTAATCGATCCTGCCTTTCATAAATAAGAAAATATGTGAACAGTTAGCATGATAGAATGGTTCATATCTCTCCCGACAATGGGGTGTCCCCACGATGTGTTCTCAAATACTATGCATATATGTTGACTTTCAATACACATTACAGTATGTGACAAAAGTGACATGTCTCAAAATTGTTTTCTAACATACAATGTGACACTCTCTCTTTTTCTGTGTCAGGTTCGTGTGGGTCAAAAGTTTCTGACTTTAGAAGAATTGTCCAAGCAGCCAGTCGACCAGCGCCGACCCATCATTGTTGTCAACATAGCAGTAGAGTATGATCAATACTGGCTCAATAGATCCAATATTATAGATTCAACTTAGAAATAACAGAATGCCTATTGTCAGTGTCCTAAAATACCTTGTTTCCAATGAATGGAGCTGTGTGACTTTTGCATTAGAAAACTACAGAAAGTTTTACTTTAAAAAGTCAACATTCAAATAATAGCAAAGGCTTTATTCTGCTCATTGATGCCAATGATATGCTACGATACATAACCAAAAAGTGTTGGAAAATTGGTAGTTTGGTGTCAGGGTTCGCAAAATGTTTCTGCATACCAGGTGGACTAGTTATGATGAATTAATTCCAAAGCTTTCAGCAGGGCTGATGATTCATACATAATTGATTTTTCCAAAGGCTTTAAATGCTGTATATTATGATAAAGAGGAGCTGGAGGTGTTAATGGATTTTCTCAGTGCAGTCTGTGGGGTCTCTACAGAAATCTAAAAAATCTTGAGATGCATAAAGATTTAGTCACATTACATTTACAAATAGCATTACAAAATTACAAATAATTACAAATAAAATTGTTTTATTTACAATTTATTTATTTTAGTTACAAATAAAATAAAATTGTTAATAAAATAAATTACAAATAGTATTTGTTGAGAATAATGGGATGACATGGCCAAGCTGATACTATTTTTAATGACCCAATGTTACCATACAGTTTACTGAGCACTGACCCAATTCTTCAAAGCCAATATGCAATTTATGTTTGTGTAAAAGTATGGATTTAAACTGAAAATATGTATAAAGAATTGAACTAAGAGGTTGCTACATGAATGCCACTTTGTGGCAGATAACTTGTAGCCCTAAAACATCTCATTCCACACTATTCTGGGCCCCTTTGCTTTCTCCACCAGCTTTGACCGGTGGTCAACCGTCACTTGGAGCTCCTATTCTGCTCTGATGATTTGGTTGGCCGGTAAAATAAGGGAGGAGGCTGGTGAAGTTCGGGAGTTTTAGACTTGTGGCCCATAGAATACAGTGACCCTCCCCTTTTCTCCTCCAATCCAATTCTTTTTTTCCCTGTTTCTCCTCTCTTCTCCCTTCCAGCCCTTGGTGTGCCTCCTGTTACTAAGACCAAGGCCCCATATAGGAAACAATCCCATTCTTCCGAGATGGTGACAGAGAGGCTCTGTGTTACCCTCGTGGAATCCTTAAAATACAGTGATCACATAGTCACAGGCACGCACATGCAAGTGCCAGAGATGTGCATACAAGCACTCGGACAAAGATGCATACAGAGATTCACATAGATACATATAGACACACAACATACACACACACACACACACACACACACACATATATATATATATATATATATATATATATATATATATATATATATATATATATATATATATATAAAGGAGGTTGTGCACACATGTTCATGCTCACACAAGTTTTAGAATTTTGATGAATAAACTTGGCCAATAAGATCAGTACCCCTTAAGTGTGCCCCCCCATGCCCCCCTTCCTTCCTCAAACACACACACACACACACACACACACACACACACACACTAACCTAACACATTCACACTGCTCCAGGCATGCTTAAGCAGTTTGTTATGCAATCCATCTGTGGTCTTTTCTCTGGATTATCTCAACCTCATTTTGACCCTGAACAGTGAAGACCATCTTTCAATCATGGCACATTTAAGCCAAGATTTGATGATTTTTCTCCCCTCCATAATGCCTCGTTGATTCCTGATGGCTTTCATTCATATTGCATAGTTATGCTATAACACCAGTTCTTCTGAGAACTGACACATTATCACTTTGTCACAATATGTGGCTGATGTCTCTCTTCACCACATGGTGCTTTTGTTTCTGCCCTACATAAGAAGAAACATGTTACGGCTCAGAAGCTCATCACTTACAGTATTTTTCATCTATGACAGAGCCTAGTGGCTTTCATTCAAAACTTGAAATCCCATACCAGTGGTTTTACTTTGTTCAAATCACCACTATTCAGTTCAGCGTCATCTGCTATTTCTCATTCAAAGTTTGCTTCACAAAGGCTGTGATATTACATGTAACATATTTGAATACTATGTATTGTATCTTCCTAACAATAAAACTATGCTAATTTGAAAGCTGAAATCTGGACACATTATACAACTTTAGATTCACCGTAGTGTTGCATATTTGTAAGTAGTGTCCTGCCTGGGGTTTGTAAAACAGTGCTTACTGGTGTCATACTGACTTTTGGCTTCAATAGCAGGTCTACGTTTTCACCGGGCATACCTTTGCCTCAAAATGTTGGATTCTGGGGGAAAATATTAGGTAAAATATGACTTATTTAGAAAAGGAAATGGTCGCTATGGACACAGAGAAAATTATTCACTCTTGCATCGTTAGATGTAATTTAACTTCACAATGAAGGGTGTTGAAAAAGGTATTGTTTTATATTTGATGTCAAATTTGAAGTGGTATCATTATGTTGACGTTCCTAATGATACCTCTCCCTTTTCATATATCTACCAAGCCACTTTTTTTCTTCTTCTACTTCTCTTTGCAGCAGAGGGCAGATGCAAGATGATGGACAAAAAGAGGATGATGAGGTTACAAAACAACATGAGTCTAGTTCAGAGAAGCCATGGACGATGACGTATGACACCTCATTCCAGGTCCTAGTCACCAAAGCCACCCAATCCATCCTCCCACTGAATGACGATAGTGAACAGTATGCTGCCTTGGCCAGGTGACTGATTGCTACAATCAATATGGAACAAAAATGCACAGATAGGAGCAGGAACATACTTATCCCTCAACAGAGAAACATTTATGCCATAGTGGACATTTGTAGAAGTTTTCTATCCCTCAAAAGTAGTGAAATCCTACAACTTTACGTTTTCCTAATGGACTATGACCTCAAAATATTGCTTGTTAACTACCAAAATTGCTGGGTGAGATGACACGTAGACTTGGGAAGGTATGAAAAATCATTCTCTGCTGCATGAGGGGAATGATTTGTGTCTGTTGACACACAACAGACGCAAACTGATACACCAACTCACACATTTTATGTAATACACACTAAGTTTGAAAATTAACTCACAATTGAATTTTTGGTGTATGATTATTTGACAGGCTGGTGAGCGAGGCCATGGGCGGGGTGGTGGAGGAGGAAGGCTTGTATGAGTTCCAATGGGAGCTCCACCTCAGCCAGCTGAAGTTTGAGCTTTGCTCCAACCTTGTTCCCATTGGTAGGATCAGAAAGGGGTTCCACTGCCACAGGGCAGTGCTCTTTAAGGTACAGTAGACCTCACAAGTGCCCAGTGTCCATCATCAGAATCACTTTCTTTCTCTGTGCTGTCATCTGACTTCATCTCTGCATCTGCCCCCCCCCTCCAATTATGTCCCTGCTCTTTCATCCTATCCCTCTTATTTTTATGCAGGCACATTTTCTACAATCTATCCACATCAACCAGTATCAGTATTTCTGCATCCCTTTGTTTCTGTCATCTTCCATATGACGACTATTTCTTGTCTTAAAGTACTCAACGGCACGGTGGCCCAGAGGTTAGTGCTGTTGCCTCACAGCAAGAAGGTCCTGGGTTTGAACCCCAGGATTGTCCAACCTTGGGGGTCATCCCAGGTCATCCTCTGTGGAATTTGCATGTGCTCCCAGTGTCTGTGGTGGGTTTTCTCCGGGTGCTCCGGTTTCCCCACCATCAAAAAAGACATGCTTGTTAGGTTAATACTCCTGTCTGCGCCCTTGACCAAGACATGGCAAGACGAACTGGAGTTGGTCCCCGGGTGCTGCACGGCGGCTGTCCACTGCTCCTATCTACAGTTAGGATGGGTTAAATGCAGAGCATAATTCCCCCACGGGTATCAATAAAGTACCTCAAAATCCCCACCCCCTCCCCAAAAAAAAACCCTTACCCTCCGTTGTATATTTCCACCTCAATTTCACTGCTATCTCCCTTTCACCTCAATGTACCTCTTATTAAACACCCATATCCTGATTTGTCTGATCTGTGCTGTACCCCTGTAGTGTTTGGCCGACCGTATAGGAGTGAGCTGCACCCTGGTCAGAGGCGAGTACAACCGGGCATGGAATGTGGTACTAGTTTCCAGAGGGACCCCTTCCATTGGGTGCCTGCCCCAGCTCTGCCCCTACATAGTGGACCTCATGCACCAGCCTGGCAGGCTGCTGAAAGCTAACACCCCTGCCGCCATACAATATCAGTCTATTTAGACCCATGAGGTATATTATGAATTTATAAGCAATACCAGTCATTGTATATCAGATAATTGTAGTGTGTCTGCTCTGTGCTGTACACCAGACCTTAGGAAACCATTAATACTATTGTTACATGATCATCCTAATTGTTATGGAACATTTTGTTTGATTAAATTGTTATTCAAATCTCATTTGGTGATATGCTTGGTACACTTACAAGTAAAAAAAAAAGTATCAAACAGTGTGTGTGTGTGTCTGGTCTCATGACTTTCAATTCAGAGTGTATACAATTGAAAAAAACAAGAGCAAATCTCAGTGCTGTGAGTTAACCTTTACCCCCTCATCCAGGGGAAGTCAAACAATGCCCCAACTGCTCCTGAGTCTGACTTTGACAGTGAGCTAGTTTTGATTTTACCGTGTTTGTGCTTCTGCACAGTTAAGACTCTGTGCTGGGGGTGAGCAGGAGTGATTTAGAGACCAACATATTGTAATGTGTCAATTATGAGTCGGAGACAAGAGCTGAATTCTCGAATTCCTTGTTGTTGCTTTTTTTTAATTGAAAATGGAGGACCATCAAGGACCACCTGTATAGTTTTGTTTTCATATGATGGCTGCGTTTGTCTTTATTACACTGTATGTCATTTGTATATATACTACATAATTAAGTTATTTGAATTCAGCATGCCATCAGTGTTTATCTTCCTGCATAGATAGTAGTACAGTAGTCACAGCCAGTCGTATTGCAGTGAACAGCATTTAACCATGCCCTGCACATCATCAAAAGTTTGGTAAAACTGCAGACAATGAATGGTAACGTGAATAGTGCCACATTCAGTAGGGTCCCTTTAAAATTACACTAGTACGCTCATTTAAAAAACAACATCTGGCATAAGTATATAGTTTCTACATTTTTTATAGTTGAAATGCTAGTGTTGTTGACTAGCTGTTCTGTGTGTGTGTGTGTGTGTGTGTGTGTGTGTGCATGCATGCATGCGTGTGTGCGTGTGTGCGTGCGTGCGTGTGTGTTTTAGAATTGAGCGGCTGTGGAGGGATGTATTTGAAAATGTTCGTAATCTCTTTTATGCCACTTTTCTTAGCCTGGAAGTTGAGGGATGGCTTAATCCAGACAAGGAGACAGACCTTTATGCTATACATGGATGTTACATGCAGCATATCCAGTCACATCTGGAACAATTCCAAAGAGCATGGAACAACCACACATTAAGATCAGCCAGAAACCAATCCCCTCTGCAAAACAAGAAAGAGAAGGGAACAGGATCAAATTTGGTCTGATAAGTTTTTTAATCAATACGGGGCCTTGTATCAAGTAAAGGACATACTCAACAGCACATTGTCTATGGTGAAAACCTACAGATTTCTGGGTTCCACAATCTCCCAGGACTTGAGGTGGGCATCCAACATAGACACAATTGTCAAAAAGGCCCAGTAGAGGATATGCTTTCTCTGCCAGCTCAAGAAATTCAACTTGCCTCAGCAACTGCTGATTCAGTTCTCCACTGCAATAATCCAGTCTGTCCCCTGCACATCCATCACTGTCTGGTTTGGTTCAGCCACCAGACAGGACAGGGACAGACTACAATGGACGGTTAAGTCTGCAGAGAAAATCACTGGCACCAACCTGGCCTCCATTCAGGACTTATACATCTTCAGACCCAGGAAATGGGTAGGCAACATCACTGCAGACCCATCACACCCTGGTCACAATCTGTTCCAATTCCTCCCCTCTGGTAGGCGCTACAGAGCATTGTACCCGAAAAAACCCCAGCTATATACAGTTTCTTTTCGCAAATGAATGCCTAATAATTTCAAATAAATAACAGAATAACAACACTACAACGCAAAAATCTTTAGATATATACACAAGGATTGACTCTATACAGGCGAAATAAGAGGTGGTAAAGTACAGTGGTGCAGAGAATATATCAGAGATGCTGAAATAGATGTTAACAGGTTACTAACATACATGCCTGAGGTAGATGGACATGACAAAGCTCACCAGTATATGTACGATGTACAGTGCAGTATATACAAAATGGTTGGATTTATTTGATTTATTGTTCCAGGGCTCTCGGGTGCCTGCTGTAGCTGGTCCATGACTGCTCCATACAGCAGGGTGGAGAGAACAACAGCTCTGAAGTCCAGGAGTTTTATTTGGGCCTTTTGGTCTCGATCTTCAAAGACATCTTCTCATAGCTCAATTTATACCCAGAAAAACCTTTAGAGAAATATTTTCCACATGCCTCCTTGCTGAACCAAGCATTACTCCAGGCACTATACAGTACATTCTATATTCTACATGACATCACAGCTCTTGACCCTTAGATGTGCCTTGTTCAGGGTACTCCAATGACAAATATAGTTATACCACTTTCAGAATTAAATAGTAACGTCTGTTCATAATCTGGAAACACGCATTTGTAAACACACACTCATTGCAAGACAAGCCTTAGTTTTTATGCATTACTCTCGCTAAATTTATATCAAGTATCACCTTTGTCTCTCAATACAAATTTAACCACTAAATGATAGGCACTTTTCTAGTTACATAATCAACTGTAGTGACAGTTTAATGAACGAAACTGCTTTAGACCTGTAGGGCACTATGCTAAATACAGTAGTCAAAGCTGCCTTACTGAAAACTGAAGAATGTATAGGCTAATGTTTTGTACTACTGTAAAATGTATAAAATAATAAAATACCAACTTTGGTGTAGTGATTGACTTCTTTTTCTATGCATTGTTTTAGTAATAGAAATCACAGCATGTAAGACAGCTGCTTCAAAACCAAACTTTATTTTGTTTGTTTGTTGTTTTTTTTGTAATAACTCTTCACTATACATACGTGTATGTAAAACAGCAAACTGAGATTTTAAGTGACAAAATTTCAAGTCTCAAAGGAATAGTATGTTGAACATGAACATACAAGTTTGAATCAGGAACTCTCAGGGCAAATTGTAGGAACAGTAGATCTAATATAAAAACTCACTGAATTATATCAGAATTATTTCCTTTCAATGAGTCTTGCTGCACAACCAACAACATAATCATTATCATTTCTAAGTGCTGCTCCTATAACTTCAGCCCAAAACCCTCTTGTTCTCACACATCCATGTGACTTCTCAATTAGTGATTTTGGTGATAATGAGTGAACGTCTAGGTATGCACTCCAGGTCAAATTTGCCTTCATAAATTGTTGGGCAGAGCTTCCAATGGTTTCCTCGGTATATTCCCAGGTAAGAGTACATGGTTTGTAAGAAAGACGACACTTGACCCCTGTGGCACGGATGACTCTGTCAAGGCTCATGACTTCTGTCTCATCTGTAAAGTTCTGGTTGTAAGCATAAATGACCTGCTTGCCATCTGATTGCAGGTCATGGGGGCTCACTTTAACCAAGGAGATCTTGCCATCTAGGGTTGCTTTGGCCACACACTCCCAAGCATGGTCCAACTTGAAACCAGAGTTCAAGAACATCAGCCACTTCCCAGAGAGCATTCCATGGTTCAGGGCTAGTTCCTTCACGGTCTGAAAGGTCACAGGCCGCCTGCTAGCCAACAGCCTCTCCCAGCTCTCCTTTAGACTCCTAACATCCCCTGTGTCGAGGCAGTGGTCAGGACCCAACACAGCAATCCAACTCACAGGGCTTCTTTCACTGCTACCAATTCGGGACACATGTGATGGCCTGTTGCTCTCCAACCAGCGATTAAACTCTGCCCTTGGAGTTTTTCTCAAGTCAAATACAATCCAAGGGTCCATGTCTGTAGCCATGGCCTCAGTTGTATAGATGTCAGCTGCAAAGTCAGGGTTATCGGTCTCAGCTGCTGCAGCAACTTCTTCCTCCTTCATGGTGCTACCAAGCTCAAGAGTATTGTTAGATACTAGACCCAGGCGCGGATCTATGGGGTGGCAGCTGCCACCTCTGGGACACAGTTTTGCCACCCCTGTTGCAACCCCATTTATAAATCAGATAATATGTTTTTAAAGTATATTTTATGTACATGCATGGTGAAGGTCAATGAGACCTGCACCAAACTCATCTCAAACAGTAGAGAACAAAATACATTCGATGAAATCCGAGTTTTGAATAATAATACGTTTAGAATAATGTCCATTGCCCCCCTCCTTGAACCTCATGCCACCCCTTTGCCACCCCAGGAAAATTTCTCTAGATCCGCCACTGACCAGACCTATATCACATTGTTTATTGGGTTTATTTAACCTTTCAAAACTACGTCGAGCGGGCACTAAGACGGGCAACATCTCCCTCCAAAAACGAAAACCAGCAACCTGCGGGCCAGCCCCCCTCTCTGCTCCACCACAATAGGTACGCACGCACTCTGACCGGCATAACATGCATTCCCGTGATTGGCAGAGGGCAGGGAGACTGTTGAGATATAACACCAGTGTATTTGTATGACTATGTGTTACTGTGTACTATTATTTTGTTTACGACTTTGTTTTTCCACAAGTGGGGGGTGTTGCGCTTGCATGCGTGGATTGATTACATCACTGAGACGCCGTTCATTTTCTTCTTCTCCCAAAACTACCGAATAAACGGAGGCTGCATTTTTCCCTCCAGCAGAAGTTCGGTAGTCAGTACGATTCTTTATAACGGTTTAATAATCCGCTTCATCTGCGCAGAGACAGACATAAAGTATTAGTCTAGTCTTCTAACAGGTTATGGGCCCAGATAACGTTGGATTATTTAGTAGTTTGATAAAAGAAGTACACGAAGTGTGATAACCTCGGATGGCGGGATGCGCGCAGGTTAGCACGGAGTAGCAAGTTAGCAAGTGTGAAGCTAGTTAGCATCGAGAGAGGCTATCGGGAAGCTAACGGAACGCTAAGCTAAGCTAACGCTACCTAGGGAGATGGAGCGAAAGAAGAGCAGGAGGCCGACATTCAACGGACAGGCCGATGAGTATGAACTGTGGGAAGAGCGAATGCTCTGTTGCATGCATGGTGTGGGGCTGAAAACCACCATTCTTACCGAGCCTGTAATGAATGAAAGGTCACGTGTTTAACTTGACCTAATCACGGGTGTACGTGCAGTGCGTGTGACGTATACAGGAAGTTAGAAGGCATGTTATGAAGGTTGTAACTCGGATGAACGCTAGTAAAAGCTACACAGTTAAGAACCTACGAAGTCGGCTCGTTCTTGAATTATTCTTATGTCAGTAAGACAAGGCGTCTACGGACATTACATGGTGTCAGAATAGTCTGTGTATCGGAACACGAGTGGTCATGCCGAAGTTTAATCCGCCGAGTGAATTCAAGTTTGACTGCCCCGTTGAATGGCCGCAGTGGAAACAACGGTTCTCGCGATTCAGGCTCGCGACAAAGCTGGATAAAGACGACGGGGAGATTCAAGTGAGTTCGCTGATTTATGCAATGGGCGGCGAGGCTGAAAAGATATTCAGCTCGTTTGACTTCGCGGCGGAGGGTGATAAAGTGGACTGATTTCGTACTGAAAAGGTTCGACGACTACTTTATTCCCCGCCGTAACATCATACATGAGAGGGCGTGCTTCTATCAACGTAGCCAGCAGCCAGGAGAGACAGCGGAGATGTACATCCGGACATTGTATGAGCTGTCTGAACACTGTGAGTTTGGGGACAAGAGGGATGAACATATCAGAGATCGTCTGGTAGTGGGCATAAAAGATAAGGTGCTCTCCCGTCAGTTCCAGCTCACAGCGGACCTTACTCTGGTGAAAGTCATTGAACAAGTGCGCCAGGCGGAGGCAATAACAAAGCAGCTCAGCCTCCAAGCTAACCAACCAGAGGCCCAGCTGGCTAACGTCAATGTTGTCCGATGGCGGGACGAACGCCAAAACAAAAAGGGCGGACAGCGTCATGGTGGCGGCAGTCCGGCAACCAACAAAGTAGATGAATGCGGGAGGTGCGGCAAGACGCAGCACACCGATGAGCGGAAGTGTCCTGCAACGAACAGTAAGTGCAACAAGTGTCATAAAAAGGGACATTGGGAGCGTGTATGTCACTCTAAAGCGGTGAGAGAAGTCACTGAAGAGGTTAAACAGCTGTACTTTCTGGGAGAAGTTGGCAAAGAGAGCAGTCAGGAAGATTGGACTGTTAGTTTAACAATAAGTGATGTACCAATAACCTTTAAAATTGACACGGGGGCTGACGCTACTGTTATCAACCAAGGGACATTTAAAAAGCTGAAGCCAAACATAAAACTGGGACCTCCTGACACATGCTTCATAAGCCCAGGTGGAAACATCAGCTGCATAGGACAGTTTCAAGCCACAACCAACTACAAGGAGAAACAATACTCCTTTCCAGTGTATGTGATCAAGGGGAGAGGCAACTGTCTGCTGAGTCGTCCAGAGGCAGTGGAGATGGGTCTAGTGAAGCGGATGAATGAGGTCAGTGGAGTTTTCGGTTCAAGTGGACTGCTGAAAACAGACCCAGTGAAAATAGCTCTGGTGGAGGGTGCCCAGCCATACGCGGTGCATACAGCCAGACGGATACCGCTGCCACTTGTACCACTGGTTAAGAAAGAACTGCAGCGCATGGAAAATGAGGGCATTATTGAAAAAGTGACTCAGCCCACAGAATGGTGCGCCGCTATGGTGCCGGTGCTGAAACCGAACAAGAAAGAGGTTCGCTGCTGCGCTGACCTCAGGAGGCTGAATCGAGCGGTGAAACGTGAGAAATACGTGCTGCCCACTATGGAGGAAATAATGCCAAGGCTCGCAGGGTCAAAGTTCTTCACAACGTTGGATGCAGCAAGTGGGTTTTACCAGATCCCCTTGCATGAAGACAGCAGGGGGCTCACCACTTTCATCACCCCATTTGGGAGGTATGCTTTCTGCCGCCTTCCATTTGGTATAACGAGTGCTCCAGAGATTTTCCAGAGAAAGATGGCGGAAACTCTGACCGGGCTAGAGGGCACAGAGGTGTACATGGATGACATCCTTATACATGGAGAGACTGAGGAAATCCATGACCGGCGCCTAGCAGAGGCGCTGGGGGTCATTGAAACAGCAGGTCTCAAACTGAACCAAGCGAAATGCAAGTTCAAACAGAAACAAGTCCGCTTCCTTGGTCATATCATCAACGAGGCAGGCATCAGACCTGACCCGGACAAAGTGGCCGGAATAGAGAACTTTCCTCAGCCCCAGAACGTGACGGAACTCAAGAGGTTCCTCGGGATGGTGAACTATTTGGCAAAATACGTCCCAGAGCTGTCCACTGTAGGTCAGCCGCTTTATGGACTGCTTAAAGCAACGACAGAGTGGCTGTGGGGACCTGCACAGAACACAGCATTCCAAGACCTTAAAGCAGCACTCGCCACCGCCCCGGTACTCACCTTTTATGACGTCACTAAGGCTACGGTGGTGTCAGCAGATGCCAGCAGCTACGGGCTGGGAGGCGTTCTGCTCCAGCAGCACGGGGAACACTGGAAGCCCGTGGCCTACTGCTCCCGACGGCTGAGTGACGCAGAGACAAGGTACGCACAGATCGAGAAAGAGTGCTTAGCCAGCGTCTGGGCATGTGAAAGGTTCGAGAAGTACTTGTTTGGGCTTGACAATTTCAGACTTGTCACCGATCATAAACCACTAGTGCCTCTCATGAACAGCAAAGACTTGGATAATGTGCCCATTAGGTGCCAGAGACTGTTAATGAGGCTGATGCGTTTCAATGCAGTGGCTGAATACGCACCAGGCAAAACTTTAGCTGTGGCTGATGCACTCTCCAGAGGCCCAGAGCAGTGCTACGGAGATGGTGCTTCTCATGATGATGTTGCAGCGCACATTGATGCCATCGTGTGCCAGGTACCTGCCACACCTCAAAGGATGCAGGAGATAAAACAGAGCACGGATGGGGATCTGCAGCTCCAGACAGTGTTGGGCTTCATCAGACACGGCTGGCCTGAGTATGTCGATAAAGTGCCGGAGACAGTCAGAGACTTTTATCAGGTGAGAGGGGAGTTATCTGAGGTAGATGGTTTAGTCATCAGAGGCAGTCGTATCGTCATTCCCACAGAGATGAGGGAGGTGATCTTAGACAGAATACACGACGGGCACCAGGGGATAGTTAAGTGCAGAGAGAGAGCTAGCCAGTCAGTGTGGTGGCCCAAAATGACAGAGCACATTACAACAAAGATACAGCAATGTCAATTCTGCAGAGAACACAAGAACACACAGAGAAAAGAGCCTTTAATGTCAAGTGAGCTCCCATCCAGACCATGGCAGAAAGTTGGCATAGACCTGTGTGAGTACAAAAAGCAAAACTACTTGATAGTGTCTGACTATTATTCCAGGTTTTTGGAGATCCTAAATCTACCAACAACTACTAGCAGTCAGGTTGTAGCTAGGCTGAAGGCTACATTTGCACGTTTTGGTATCCCTGAAATTGTAGTTAGTGATAATGGGCCACAGCTAGTTTCAGAAGAGATGAGGAGGTTCAGTGAGGATTATGATTTCATCCATGTGACTTCAAGCCCACACTACCCCCAGAGTAATGGACAGGCAGAGAGGGCTGTTCAGATAGCCAAAAGCATATTAAGGCAGGAAGACCCTCTCCTCGCCCTGTTGACATACAGAGCTACACCCTCTTCTTCCACTGGAGCCAGTCCAGCGGAATTGCTCATGGGTAGGAGACTCAGAACCACCTTACCCACATTGCAGCATAACCTGAAACCGGCCTGGCCTAAAGAGGAACTGATCAAAACCGCTGACGCCGCAGCCAAATCGAGGCAGGCTTTCTACTACAACCGCAGGAACGGCGTGCGGACACTGCGCCCACTGAACTCGGGTGACGCAGTACTCACCAAACTTGATGGACAGAAAACATGGACAATGCCAGCAGTTGTTCACAGTCAGAGCTCCACTCCCAGATCCTACATAGTGGAGACAGCTCAAGGTGAACATTACAGAAGGAACAGGCGCCACCTGTTGGCCACACCTAAAACACTCACCTTTGTCAGCAGGGATCCTGACCATGTCACTCCAGGGGAGAGTGGAAACACGGATGAGTCCCGAGCAGCAGAAATGCCAACTTCCACACCATATGTTACTCGCTCTGGCAGGGTGAGCAAGCCTGCAATCCGGCTGGATTTGTGAGGCGTATTGACTTGTGTACTGTGGGAGATTTTTTATTTTTTTGTGAAAAGGGGGGTGATATACAGGTTAAAATTGTTGGCAGTAAATGTTCAGAGAAATGTTTAGAAAATAATCTTAGAGGGGGAGATGTAATGAATGAAAGGTCACGTGTTTAACTTGACCTAATCACGGGTGTACGTGCAGTGCGTGTGACGTATACAGGAAGTTAGAAGGCATGTTATGAAGGTTGTAACTCGGATGAACGCTAGTAAAAGCTACACAGTTAAGAACCTACGAAGTCGGCTCGTTCTTGAATTATTCTTATGTCAGTAAGACAAGGCGTCTACGGACATCACAGAGCCCGTGGGACCTTTGACAGCGGAAGAGCAGGCCCTAGACGAGGAGCGGAACGCGGACGCCTACTGCGCATTGGCGCCTTTATTGGACAACACAAGCTTGGGACTGATCTTCAGAGAAACGAAGAACAAAGTAGAGAGAGTCTACGGGTGTTGCGGGAACATTACATTGGTAAGGGCAGACCCCGGATTGTCACTCTGTATGTAACATTGACTGGGCTAAAGAAAGCTGATAATGAGACGATAACCGAATACATTATCCGAGCTGAACAAATCATTACGGCTCTCAAAGGGGCGGGGGAAGCACCGAGTGAGGGACTAATGATGGCCATGGTGATGAGGGGGTTACCTGAGAGATATAAGCCATTCACTCTAATGGTGACACATGGCGACAGTGAGTTGACATTGGGACAATTTAAGGCCAAATTTTGAAACTTTGAGGCGGCAGAAGATGTAGCTAATGCTACAGCATCGGACGAGACGTCCGAGAGGGTGATGAAGGCCCACGCAGCGCCTAAGAAAAAGCCAGTGAAACGCTGTGAGGGAGAAGATGATAAAACGGTGTGCTGGCGATGCGGTGACAAAGGCCATCGGAAAACGGACTGTTCACGCAGCGTGTGGTGCAGCTTCTGCCGGGTCAAGGGTCACACGGACAAAGTGTGCAAGAAGAAGGACCGCGCTGATGGAGCCAGATGTGCACGCGAGCAAGGTGGCGGCGGCGGCGGCGGTGGTCACGGAGCAGGTCGAGGTCAGGGACCGGGGAATACTGCGGAAGAAGAGAACTACATCTTCAGAGTGCAGGCTGGAGAGACCAGCTCAGCAGGACCAGGATGACGGCAACAGTTCAAACCAGGAATGATTGTGGACTGTGGGGCTTCTTCCCACATAGTCAATGATAAGAAGAAGTTCAAGAGCTTTGACAGCTCGTTCGAGCCAGAGAAACACTGCATGGAGCTGGCGGACGGTAAGCGCACCTTTGGTGTGGTGCAGGGCAGGGGAGATGCTACGGTATGTCTGCTCGACAGTGAGGGGCGACGGTGTAGAGTGACACTGCGGAACGCACTATATATTCCATCGTACCCCCAAGAGCTCTTCTCTGTGAAGTCTGCGACAGCACACGGAGCCAGTGTGTTCTTCGAAGAGGGCAGAGATGCCCTAATGTCACCGGATGGTACCAGGTTTGACATTTTTGTACAGGGGAAAATGTACTATTTGCAAACTGAATGTGTTGTTGAAAAGTGCCATGTGAGCCATGATATAGAAACTTGGCATGAGATAATGGGCCACTGCAACTATGATGATATCATAAAGCTACAGGATATCACTGATGGTATGCATATAAAGGGTAAAGTGTGTAAACCTGACAAAGAGTGTGCAGCATGCATAGAAGGGAAGTTTACCCAAAACAGGAACAGGAAATCTACAGACAAAGCCAAGACACCACTGGAGTTGGTAAACACTGATTTAGCCGGTCCTGTGGCAAACGAGTCCATTAATGGTTTCAGGTACATGCAATCATTTACAGATGTGTGCACAGGGGCTGTGTGTGTTTATTTCTTAAAAACAAAGAGTGACACAGTGCAAGCGACCGAGAAATTTCTGGCAGATGTAGCTCCCTATGGGACAGTGAAATGCATAAGGTCGGATAATGGAACTGAGTTTACAGGCAAGGAGTTTCAAACCCTGTTGAGATGGAACAAAATAAGACATGAGACGTCCTGCCCATACTCTCCCCATCAAAATGGCGTTGCAGATAGAGAAGGACGCACATTATTCGAGATGGCAAGGTGTATGCTAATAGATAGTGGTCTACCAAAGAGCCTCTGGCATTATGCTGTACAGGAGGCAGCCCACACCAGAAACAGATGCTTCAACAAGCACACAGGCACTACGCCATACACGGCAATGACAGGAAAAAAGTGCAACATGGCTAGAATGCAAAAGTTCGGGACAGAATGCTATGCTTACCAGCAGGACAAGGGAAAGTTAGATTCTAGATGTGAGAGGGGGCGTTTTGTAGGACACGACAAGAACAGCCCGGCCCACCTAGTCTACTACCCTGACCAAGAGAAAGTACAGAAACACAGACTAGTTAAGTTTGTACACAAGGCAACTAGTGAAAATGAGACTCAGACACCAGGTCTACACCCAGAAGACTGGGTAAGAGAGAGAAAGTCTGTTGAGACAGCTGCAACTCAGCCTAGAGTACAGAAAAATGTACAGACTGACGGTACACAGTCAGCACCCGAGGATGATGACGAGGAGCACCCAAGGGTGACGTCACAAGCCTCAGCCAGTGGGAGGTACCCCGAAAGGGAACGCAACCCTCCGAGATACCTGATTGACTATAGTCAGGGCGACAGTGATGACAGCTCACTCACTACTATAGATTATGCATACAGGGCAGTGTGCGGTGTCCCTCTGACCTTTAAAGAGGCCATGGAATCGCCAGAATCAGAAAAGTGGTCCAGGGCAATGGACGAGGAAATGGAGTCTCTTAAGAGACAACAAAACATTCACCCTTACGAAATTGCCAGAGGGCAAGAAAACAGTGGGAGGAAGGTGGGTGTATGCGATAAAGACAGATATAGACGGACACGACAAGTACAAGGCTAGATTTGTAGCAAAGGGATATAGCCAGAGAGCCGGGATGGATTATGGGGAGACATTTTCGCCGACAGCCAACCTAACAAGTGTTCGAGTGCTTCTACAGAAGGCGGCTCAATATGACTTGATTTTACACCAGATGGATGTAAAGACGGCCTATCTTCATGCCCCCATAGACTATGACATATACATGGAACAACCTGAGGGTTATATTGAGAAGGGAGAAAAACTAGTGTGTAAACTAGAGAAGTCAATCTACGGCCTCAAGCAGTCTGGCCGCAATTGGAATTTACTGTTACACAAGTGTTTGACAGGTGATGGTTTTACACAAAACCAATCAGACCATTGTGTGTACTCCAAGGAGTCAAAGGAAGGGAAAACGATCATTATAACCTGGGTAGATGATCTTATCATAGCATCAAGCAGCACAGAGATGCTGAGTAAAGTGAAAAAGATGCTGTCCACAAAATTCAGGATGAAAGATCTGGGTAGGTTAAAGTGCTTTCTTGGGATGGACTTCACTCAGTCCGCCAACTGTGTAACAGTTTCACAACAAAGGTACTCTGAGAAAATATTGGAGCGTTTTGATATGCAGGAGTGCAGGGTAAGAGAAACCCCATGTGAGCAGAAATTAGACTACTCAGAAGATGCACCAAAAATGTTAGATGTGAAAAAGTACAGAGAGGTGGTCGGGAGTCTAATATACTTAGCTACATGTACACGTCCCGATTTATGTTTTGTTGTGAGCAAGCTATCTCAGCATTTTGCAGAGCCTACTGAAGAGCAATGGGTGACAGTAAAACATGTGTTTCGTTACCTTAAGGGCACCACAGACAAACAGCTCTGTTACAGGAAGAGCGACGAGAAGCTTGGCTTACAGGCATATAGTGATGCCGACTGGGATTCAGATACTGCGGATAGACGCAGCACATCAGGTTACTGTGTGAGCATGAGCAGGGGAAGTGCACTTATCTCTTGGAAAGCCAAGAAACAAGCTACTGTGGCACTTTCTACGTGCGAGGCGGAGTATATGGCTCTGGCTTTAGCCATCCAGGAATGTATTTATGTTGAACAGTTACTGGGAGGTATTGATTCATATGAATACAAGAGAACAGTGGTTTATGAGGACAACCAGGGGACAATAGCTTTAGCGAAGAACCCGGTGTGTAGGCAACGCTGCAAACATGTGGATATCAAATACCACTTTATAAGGTCTACCATAAGAGAGGAAAGGATGTCATTGGTGTATTGCCCTACAGACGAAATGGTTGCGGATGTAATGACGAAGCCCGCATCCAAGGTAAAACTGAAGACATTTGCTAAGGCAATGTTTGGTGTGTGAAATGTGAGTGGTATGGGTTATACCAAGTTTTTTTTTATTTTGTTCTATAAATATGAAAAGTTATACAGTAAGCTCATGATTCATAAGTGGGAGTGTTGAGATATAACACCAGTGTATTTGTATGACTATGTGTTACTGTGTACTATTATTTTGTTTACGACTTTGTTTGTCCACAAGTGGGCGGTGTTGCGCTTGCATGCGTGGATTGATTACGTCACTGAGACGCTGTTCATTTTCTTCTTCTCCCAAAAGTACCGAATAAACGGAGGCTGCATTTTTCCCTCCAGCAGAAGTTCGGTAGTCAGTACGATTCTTTATAACGGTTTAATAATCCACTTCATCTGCGCAGAGATAGACATAAAGTATTAGTCTAGTCTTCTAACAGAGACGATAGACCAGTGGTGCCCAACCCTGCTCCCGGAGAACTACCCTCCTGCCGGTTTTCACTCCAACCCTGATTTAACACATCTGATTCAATTAATCAAGGTTTTGGTCAGTAGGTAATTAGTAGAATCAGGTGTGTTAAATTAGGGCTGGAGTGAAAAACGGCAGGATGGTAGCTCTCCAGGAGCAGGGTTGGGCACCACTGTGATAGACTGACTCCGCTAATCAGCACTCCCAGTAATACAGGGTTGCTATTGTAGCAAATCCGGGGGGCAGTCCGGGACCGGCACAGCCAGGACGCGAACTCGTCTCCCACTCCGCAAGCGACAACGTTAACCAGTCGACTAAAGGGTCCGACCCCTTAGCCAAGGACCAACGTGTCTACTTATCCATGCACGTTACACTATCCCCCTCCTTCGGGAAGCGCGTCCCCGTGCTTAAGCATCTCAGCTCCTTACGCTTCCGATGGCCATCCCACTTCTGACACCAATGCAGCGAATTTGGGGAGCAACCACAGGAACTGCCGCGGCCGGGACGCGAACCCGTATCGCCCGTATCGCGGGAGACATCGGCAGTCAACGATGTCTCCCGCGGTGCGGGCGATACGGGTTCGCGTCCCGGCCGCAGCAGTTCCCGTGGTTGCCCCCCCCCGAATTCGCTACACTACATTTCTAGGTTTGTCTAGTTAATGGTCATGTTTAGTAACGCTTAAACTAAAGTCATACTTTTTTTGACGTTTATTTCAAAATTATAATTTGAAGGCTGAACACAGGCTGTTGTAGGCCATAACCTGTAGTCTGTCATAACGTGTGTCTGACATTCTTCTGTAAGAAGTCGGGCTGTTGTGAAGCGTCTAGTGTGTTGGTTTAGTGTTCTGTGCCTGTCACGTCTCACTCTCAACCTTCACCGCTGGCTAGCAGAAATGTGAACAGGAGAGCCGAGCACGTAAGTCTCTCCCTGCCAGTACATAGCCTCTCGAACCGCAAGTCCTATGTAGTGGCGACACACGGTAACTGGGTACACCTCGGACCCTGTCTGAACTATAAGGGACTCGGAGGAGGTCTGGCCTCTAGACGTGCGGTACGCAGGTCCACCGGTGTGTGGATATTCCCTGATGCCCACGAACCAGCCCCCAGCATTGGGTTATATAGTGCCACTGCCTAGTGGATACCTCGGGAGAGGAATAGGCTACGGCAGTAAACCCCTACAGAAAATTAACGTCCACAGTGTTGTTTTTTGTTTTTCTTGCCCTTTTGTATCTGTCTAAATCGGAGAGTACTGCTGGCGTCGTGTGTGGCTGCCGCTTCTCCCTGTCGTAGCCCCTCTTCCATCCATCCCCCCGTATGTCTGGGTTATGTTTATCTGTTGTCTTGTTTCACCCCATTTATTGTAAAGCGACTTTGAGTGTTAGAAAAGCGCTATATAAGATTGATTTATTATTAGTCTGCCCTTTATCACTAACTGAGGGGAAGATAGAAAGATATTGGATATTCGACATCTGTGCAGCTTGTGAAGGAAGTCTCCCTGAAAAACATTGGCGTTAGTTTCATCTCCCTGGGTGGTGCGGTTCACAAGTCATTGAAAATAATGTTCATAATTCTGCGGTTAGAAATGAATGTAACATCAATAAAAGAGACCGAAAACCCCGAAAGCTGTGCAATTTGCGGGCGGGTTTCCTGAAGATACTGCCGTTAGTTTCGTCCTTGTGGGTGGTACACTTCAAAAGTTATCGAAAATATTATCCATATTGCAGCGAATTCGGGGGACAACGCAACCACAGGAACTGCCGCGGCCGGGAGGCGAACCCGTATCGTCCGCGCCACAGCAGCCATCGCTAACCGCTCGTCTAGAGGGTCAGACCCGCCAGCCAGCGTGTCTTCTTATCCATGCACGTTACAATATTAATTGTGTGATTTGAAATTGGTATAATACAGTGGCGTAACCAGCTATATTTTGTAGGTGGGCCTGAGTGAAAATGGGTGGGCCAAAATTTTCCAGCAATAATCCTTAAAACAAGACGCAAATTCGAACACATTACAGCAGTAAACACATAACACAGGTTTTTAGTACGCGACCAAGAAACATACTAAAACTTTAATAAAAACCCACTTAAACAAATACCACGCCAGTCATTCTCGCCAGGCTCTGCACAACCATTTAAACATCACTGAGGAAAACAGCCCGACTCGGTCTAAAAGATCATGATACAACATGTAAGCTATAGGCCTATAGTACACGTTTTACAGCACAATGTGTAGACGCCGAGGGCGAGCGTTGAAGATCGAGATTATTTCATCATAGTCCAAAGAGTCAGTAAGTTCCCTTTCAAAGGACAACAGGGATAGATTGTTGAGGCGTGCAGTTAGCATGGAAGATCTTAGACATGTTTTGATACGGTCTGTGTTATGTCTGCACACATCGACAGTGCTGCATTTGATTTGGTGCTGTTCTATTGTGCTGGGATCGATTGGTGATGCCTGCGGGCTCTGGGTTGTTTGATCGGGTCTGCCTTTGATGCTGTGTCAGTCTAAATAAAGAATGCCACGGAGAGGTTGTGTCGAGCGACAGCGCTGTGTCCTGAAGTGATTTAAAAATAGAATATTGGCGACGAGGATGGCTGATATCTCTCTCCCTCCACCTGCCCCCTTCCTGGCATTACCTGGCGAGCCTCCGGTACCATGGACTCGCTGGCTACATAGTTTTGAAAATTACATCATCGCCTCAGGGCTCGACGACGTGAGCCAGGCTAGGAAGACGGCTTTGTTGCTACACTGCTTGGGAGCAGAGGGTCATCGTGTGCTCGGGACTCTGGGGAACGTCACAAGCTTTGACGAAGCTGTGGGATTTATGAGCAGCCATTTCGCTGCTCCACAGAGTGCCCTCCTTCGGCGATTTATATTCTGTCAGCGACACCAACTGCCTGGTGAGTCTGTGCGGCAGTACGTAGCTAATTTGCGAGGGCTAGCTAGCTCATGCAAGTTTGGCGCGCTTCAGGACGAGATGGTTCGCGACCAGCTAATCGAACACACCAACAACGCAAAGGTGCGTGAGACTCTCCTGCTGGAAAAAGACGATCTGCTGCTGTCCAGAGCAATTACCATCGCACTACAGGTTGAGGGAGCAGCTGAGTGTGCTGCTACTGTAACGGGGGCAGTCCTATGCTGTTCTATGCTGGTCAGCCTGCAGCACGCCCGTCACTCTCATCATTAGCTCTGCGTTGTGTTCTATTTTCGGTGGGGCCCCAGGTGTTGTTGGGGGGGTCCTCAGTCTCTCATCATCATCATCATCATCATCATGATCAAGGAAGGAGGGGGGACACACAGGACTCTATTTGGCCCACCTTGCCATTTATTTTGGTTTCAAACCCTTCGACAAACGTCCAGTCCTCCAGCGGGAGCGGTGTTTCTTACGGACGTGGGGGTCGAAGTTCAACCACTGCCCGGACTTCACTCGTGTGCGTTAGAAGGAGAAACCGTCCACGGGACTCCGATGTAAGAAAGGATAAACAAGTATTTTATCCCACAGCTTGCAGTATCTTCTTACAGGGATACTCAAGGTTACGTTCTCCTCAACCAGCAAAACTGTCCTACGGTAAGAAACACGTGTGGCTCGGCTCGATCGCTGCTTGAGACTCCTCCCACAAAACAAAAATGGCCTCTCCCGCGTTCCCTCTTCCGTGTACCCACAAGACCTCTCTCTTAAAGCGACAGTACACGTATATGACGGTCGTTGTAAAACATACATAAAAGTAAATAATGACATAAAATAAAATGTAGTAAACACAAATAACAGCACACAGACAGGATTTGGTGATATTTCATACTCAAACAAAATAAAATAAAAACATTAATTTTAACTTGGTTACATTCACCCCTCCTGAAATTCACCAACATCCTGACAGCAGGATAAAAAGAGAAAGAGGAAAGGAAAAGCCCATCACTGACTACTGGCACAAGTGAAAAGAAGGACCTAGTCCTCCAGTCAACTTAGGAGCTACCTCGGTTACGAGGTTCAGAAAATAATGAGGTTGATCAAGTCTCAGTATTTCCCTAGATCAATGTGACGCCTGATACGCCACACCATGCACTTGGCCCAAAACAACCCTGTCTGATAGACACCTAATAACTCACATTAAACTAGTTTGAATGACTCCAACCTCCATCAAAGTTCAAACCCTCACACTCCGTAGAAATGGCATCTGAGCCATAGATTCTATTAACCTGTTCACTGACCTCACCACCCTCCCTGTGCGTGTCCTAACCCGACCATCGCTCTCTACTTGTGTGCGTGAGACAGTGCGAGCTGCAACATCTGTATCGAGTGAGTGTGGTGCTTCTGTGTGCGAATCAGTGTGAGACATAACACCAACATTGAGTGAGTGTGATGCCTCTATGTGTGGTGCGTGTGTGTTGGGTGGAGTCTGAGCAATGGCCCCCACAGGACTGACTACCAGACTAGACGGAATGAACTCTTCCGCTTCTGCCCACTCAGGTCTAGGCGAGTCTCCAAGTGATGAGACTGCTAGCCCCACTGCATCCCCTGAAACCGTCAGGCCATCTGCACTGTCCTCCTCATCGGACTCTGCGCAGTCAAGCAACTGACTGGTTGTACTGGACTCCTCACCCTGATCTAACTCAGGAAGGGGCAAGAAGTTGACCTCCAACAAACGGCTCCTGTGCACCACTCTGGTGTGCCCCTCTGCATCCTGAATCTTGTAGACGTGGATATTGGGGTTGACACCGACAACCGTGTACACTCCGTTCTCCCATTTGTCAGCCAACTTTCTCTTCCCTCGCTCACTCTGGTTCGCAACCAAAACACGATCCCCGACAGACAGGACAGTGCCCTTGGCGTGTCTGTTGTACTGTCGCGCCTGATGCTGCTGCTCAGCCGTGGAGTGCTTCTGAGCGATCTCCATCGCACTCCTTAGACAGGAAAGCAGAGACTGAGCATAAGAGTCATAGTCAACAACGTGAGGATCATGCAAAACCTGCCTGAACATAACATCCACCGGCAGTCTTGGGACACGCCCATACATCAGGAAGAAAGGTGCATAACCCGTGGTCTCGTGAACAGTGGCATTGTACGCGAGCGTGAGAGAATGGATCTGCTGAGGCCACTGTTGCTTCTGCTGAAGCGGAAGGGAACGGAGCATATTCCCCATCGTGCGATTAAAACGCTCTGTCCCGCCATTACCCATAGGATGGTAGGCCGTCGTGTGGGACTTCGCTACACCTGCCAACGTGAGAAGCTCTGCAATCAGGTTGATCTCAAAGTTTGTGCCCTGGTCAGAATGTATTCTCTCCGGAAACCCGTAAACACAGAATACATGATCCCAGAGTTTCTTGGCGACCTGCTTCGCTGTCTGATTGGTGCAGGGGAACGCGTGAGCAAGCTTAGTGAAGTGGTCAGTAACCACTAAGACATCGACTGACCGCTGCTTACTGTCCTCAGCGGACCAGAAATCCATACACACAAGCTGCATCGGTGCGGAAGTTTTAATGCTCTCCAGGGGCGCGCAAGCAGCTGGCTCTGGGGTCTTCCCAAACACACATCTCCGACAGCATCTGACATATGCTCTGATATCCCTCTCCATGTCAGGCCAATAAAAACGCTGCCTTGCAAGAGAGAGAGTACGGTCCTGGCCCTGATGACCAGCGTGATCGTGGATGCCAGACAGTGCCTTGTCTTTCAGACTCAGAGGTAAAACATACTGAGACCTCCTCTGCTTGGACACTGGGTCCTTTGTCACCCTGTACAAGACACCATCATAGACTTCCAACTTCTCCCACTGTTTCAACAGCCTGAGGACCTTCTGGTCAGCACCATGCCTCTCACGTCTCGATGGCTGCTTCCGAACAGCGACAAAGGGCAACACCTTGGAGATGCAGGGGTCCTGCTCCTGACTCAACCTGAGCTCCTCGGTGGATAACATTGGCAGTGTATCCTGACCACCCGACAGATGCTGAACGTGCTGGACCAAACTGAGTGCTGTGAATACTGATGCATCAGGCCAGTCACATTTGGCTTGACAAAAAGCCCTGACCTCAGCTGCATCACAAGCAAACCCAGATCGCGCACTACTCACTGTTTGGGACTGGCAACTGAGTCTGAAAACATCCTGCACAGAGTCCCCCTCAACCCCGTCGGCTTCCTGAACAAGGGCCGGGTAGGGCTCCCTAAGTAGCCTCTGACTGACGGGCTTGGAAAAAGGGTCGCGACTCAAGGCATCCGCCACCACGTTTTTCTTCCCTGGCAGGTGTTTGAGATCGAAAGTGTAAGACGCCAACTTAGACACCCAGCGGATCTCACACGCGTCAAGCTTCGGCTTCGTTAGGAGATAAGTCAGCAGATTATTATCTGTCCAAACGGTGAAGCTTTGACCCTTCAGCCAGTGGCTGAACTTTTCACAAACACTCCACTTCAGCGCCATGAACTCCAGTCTATGAGCTGGATACTTCCGCTGTGAGGCACTGAGGGACTTGCTTGCAAAACCAACAGGTCTGGCCTTGGACTCTCCTCAGGGCACTTGAGACAGCACCGCGCCGAGTCCGTCCAAAGACGCATCGACCGACAAAATGAAAGGCACCTCAAAGTCTGGATGGGCAAGCACCACACACTCCAGTAACATCGTCTTCAACAGATCAAATGCTTCCCCACATTCCACCGTCCAGTCTGCGGAGGTAAGCTTACGGAAGCTGCCATGGGGCTTCTTATCCTTAGCCGACCTCCCCCTCCTCTTTTGTCCAGCTGTAAGGGCGAACAGGGGCTTAGCCACGGAGGAGCAGTTCGGGAGGAAATGCTGGTAGTAAAATACCATACCAAGGAAAGATTTGATCCTACGAACAGAAGGCGTGCACCCATCACCTTCCATGAGATCCTGCACTGTCATGTTGGAGATGACCTCTACTTTGGAGGGATCGACAGACACACCTCCGCCATCAACCACGTGGCCCAAAAACCGCACCCGCTTCTGCAGCAGATGACACTTTTTCGGAGCCAGTTTCAAGTTGTTCTCCCTCAACCTCTGAAACACAGTGCAGAGCCTCGACAGAGCCTCAACCTCTGACAGCGCGAAGACAAGAAGATCATCAAGATAGCACAAAAGCTTCGTGAAGTTCAGATCCCAATCATCATTCTCATGAAGGCTGCAGGGCTATTACAAAGGCCCTGTGGCATGCGATTGTATTCATGCAACCCAAGGGGAGTCGTGAAAGCAGTGTACTTCTTGTCATCTTCATGCATTGGGATGTTGAAGAAGCCAGAGGTGAGGTCCATCGTACTAAAGAGGCAGTTACCACCCAGCGCGGCAAGACAGTCCGACTGGTGTGGCAAGGGATGAGCGTCTTTCAAGGTCCGAGCATTCAGCCATCTGAAATCAGTGCAGATCCGAAGCCCGCCATCCTTCTTCCATACCATAACCAGCGGTGAAGCGTATGCGCTCGAGGACTTCCGGATAATCCCTTTCTCCTCCATATCAGTGAGAACCTGTCTCAACTTCTGATAGTGGGCTGGGGGAACCCTCATGTAGGGCAAGCGAAAGGGGCGCTCATCCACCAGATGGATGCGATGTGTGTATCCTGTGACCTCGCCACAGTCCAGAGAGTCCCTGGAGAAGATGTCATGGTACTCGGTGAGCAGCTAAGTGAGCTGGGCCTTCATGCCTCACTAACCTGACAGGAGCTGAGGTCAATGTCACTGAGTCCGAGCTCTGACAAACTCCTAGCCGGCTGGACAGGGGGACAGGCACTACCTGTGGCGTTGGACTCATGCCTCCCCGCAACTGATTGCAGTCCCTGGAAAACATTAAAGTCCTCAATCGCCAAGCATGGAAACACATCAGCCAACTTGCAGTTCCTTTTCAGCGTGATGGCTTTGTCAGATGGATTGACAACAGTCATGGGTACCCACCTATCACCCCAGAGCGGTGTGACAAGTCGACCTACGAGGACACCGCGTGGCATGGCCTTGGAGTCTGTCGGCTCCACAACAACAGTGCTTCCAGCTGACATAGGCACCTTAGCAGGAAGTCTGCCCCAGACTAAGTGCTCGTGCCTCGGTAAGAGTGTCACAGCCTGGGTGAGCTTAACAGTACCTATCTTCTCAGGAACTGCACCACCCCTCCAGCGCTCTACATTCGGGAACATGGACAAGAACTGTTCAACGTCAGGACTAGACGGATGTTCCTGTCTGGACGCGATGTCCCAGTACTCAGTACCACTCTTGAGTACATGGGCCACATGTTTAATGACGTTTGTGCCGACTATCAGATCATCATGCTGACCGGGCACGACCAGAGTGGGTATGACAAAGGAAACACCATAAAGCTGCATGTTGAGGTCATAAAAACCATCAGGTCTAGTCTCCAGACCACCGCAGCCAATCAAGACAATGTTCTCTTCAGGCTGCTGCTTCTCAGGTAAAACACCCCCAGAGCGGAGCTTCTCTACTGCATTTTCACTGATACTGCATGACATAGAGCCAGTATCCAACATGCCATTAAGCTGCACACTCTGGTTGACAAGAACAGGAGCATAGAACAAGTCACTGAAAGCCTGAATCCTCTGTGTCGCCTGAATGACCATACGCGAACCCTGAGGTGCTTTGGCACACTTGTCATCATACCATTTAGCCAAGTCGGAGACATCAGTGAGGGATACATCTACATTACCCACACCATCCCTCTCTAGGTGTGGGTTTAGTAGTTTAACGGACGAGACTGACAACGAGCTCTTCCACCAGGCTGAGTACGGAGCTGGTTGGGCGGCTGAGGGTGAGGACAGTCCCTCTTCCAATGACCAGGAGACAAACAGTTTATACATCGGTTCTCCCGGCTGCAGTGGGAAAATGTGGAGTGATCCGGAGACTTACAAACCCTGCACAACCGCTGCGGTGCGTCTGGCACCCACCCTGCGGCGCTAGCTGGCGGTTGAGTCCGCGTTGGTGTCTGGACCGCAGCGCTAACTGGAACCTGAGTCTGCATTGTGACCAAACGGTCTAGCAAGCTCACCAAACTCCTCATATAGTCATCACCGCCAAAGACAGGTGCGGGAGACGGTGTAGGACACCTTGCACAAAATGGTGTAGATGACGCATGAGCCGGGATGGGAGATGGCACCACCGGCACGGTCGTGTTCAAGTCGGGAGCCACGTCGACTACAGGGACATGAACCTGTGAAAGGAACCTACGCTCTACCGCGTCTGCTTCACGTTGTCCACCTGCAGCAACACAGGACTTCCTCTCCAGCATGTGCTCATCAAGCCTCTCTTGGATCTCGCTAGCAGACCATTTCACCGCAGGCTTGAACTTAAAAACATTGGCAAGAGACTGATCTGGACAGTGTTTGATAAACATCATGCTTACCTCGTGGCTTGGCTCTTCAATACTACGGCCTTGCCGCTTCAAGCATTCGTCAGCCACCTCCACTGTCTTATTAAGCCTAATCCAATACTCCATAGCGTCCTCACCTGGCTTGGGCAGCGTACTGTAAAAGTCCGCCAGGGGCATGCTCGAGTATGTGAAGTCACTAAAGTGTTGCTTCAGTACATCAAAAATAATGTGTTCGCTATGTGGTCGACAGATGTGTTGCGCAGCTTTATCCTCACCACGTCCCTTGCTTTCCCCATAAGCTTAGCTAGAATCTCATGTGACTGCTCACTAACTGGAATGGCTCGCTTCCTCAAATACAAAGTCATAAGGCTCTCCCACTCATGAACTGTAAACTTATCAGAGCTATCGCCCCTGAAAATAGGAGGCTCCCTAGCGTCTGTCTGCATTACTACTCTAACACTAGGCACTGTCTCCGAACACTGTTCAGCAGACCTAGCACTGTCTGTGTGTGTGTTTCTAAGCATTTGTTTTTCCTGTAGCTTAGCAGTGATTGACTCTCCTATCTTCTCTGCTAACTCAGTAATGAGCATTGCTAACTCACCCACTGGCTGCTCGCTGTTACCTAGCACAGCCCCTTCGCTGATACCTGGCCTGGCCCGTTCTATGTAGCGTGTGGAGGTGAACTGAGGAGTGCCAAATGTGGTCAGGCCTCTCGGTCCTGGTGCTCTGGTGTCTGGTTCCCCGCCCTCTAAGAGCTGCCCGAAACCCCCACCCACATCTAACTGGTACCCCCTCTCCATAGCACACTGGCGATCCAAAAGATCCTGATCAGCAATGTTACCCCCACCTACGTACGAACCACCCTCTGCCATGTTCCTACCTCTAACACTCAGATAAAATAAAAAATAAAATAAAAAAGTGAAAAGCTCAATTCATTTAAATAATTGAATCTAGAAATCACTAAGAGATTGAAACAATCACACACAATCAACAAATTCACCAATAGATTAATCACATATGCACATATCCAGTAGTTTACATCAATAGATTATTCACACGAGTCCTTCAATCACATCAACATTAACCTTTTTTCCTTTTTTTTTCCGTGTTTTTCTTCCTTCAGTATATACAAATATCCGGGTCACGGCACCAATGTAACGGGGGCAGTCCTATGCTGTTCTATGCTGGTCAGCCTGCAGCACGCCCGTCACTCTCATCATTAGCTCTGCGTTGTGTTCTATTTTCGGTGGGGCCCCAGGTGTTGTTGGGGGGGTCCTCAGTCTCTCATCATCATCATCATCATCATCATGATCAAGGAAGGAGGGGGGACACACAGGACTCTATTTGGCCCACCTTGCCATTTATTTTGGTTTCAAACCCTTCGACAAACGTCCAGTCCTCCAGGGGGAGCGGTGTTTCTTACGGACGTGGGGGTCGAAGTTCAACCACTGCCCGGACTTCACTCGTGTGCGTTGGAAGGAGAAACCGTCCACGGGACTCCGATGTAAGAAAGGATAAACAAGTATTTTATCCCACAGCTTGCAGTATCTTCTTACAGGGATACTCAAGGTTACGTTCTCCTCAACCAGCAAAACTGTCCTACGGTAAGAAACACGTGTGGCTCGGCTCGATCGCTGCTTGAGACTCCTCCCACAAAACAAAAATGGCCTCTCCCGCGTTCCCTCTTCCGTGTACCCACAAGACCTCTCTCTTAAAGCGACAGTACACGTATATGACGGTCGTTGTAAAACATACATAAAAGTAAATAATGACATAAAATAAAATGTAGTAAACACAAATAACAGCACACAGACAGGATTTGGTGATATTTCATACTCAAACAAATAAAATAAAAACATTAATTTTAACCTGGTTACACTATGCTAAATACACAGCAAGTGGCCACCTCCAGTCAAGCTGCCAACGACTCCTCCCTCTACTCACGGCTGCCCCTCGGGACGCAACCCAGCCAGAGCGAGGCGGGCGCGGACTCCACTGGGGACGTCTTGCAACTGCAACGACGGCGTTCTCGGTCCCGCCCTCAACAGTCCTGTGGTAACTGTGGGTCTCGGTCTCATGTTTCAAGGGCTCAGAACTGCCCTGCCCGTGGCCAGACATGCCGTAGCTGCGGAAAGCACAATCACTTTGCCAACATCTGTCGATCTTCCCCGGCTGGGTCAGAGGGCCACACCCCCCAGTCTTCAACCGCCGTCATTCACAAGGTGAGCTCTGGGCCAGTGTCATTCAAATCATGCACAGTCAACATTAATGATGTGTGCATCCCCCTGTTGTTGGACACCGGTGCAAGTGTGTCTCTCCTGAATGTTGATACCTACAGTCAATTTTTCGGTTCACTGCCACTGTCCGCACCCTCAGCTGTCCTCTGTGGGTATGGTGACTCCAAAATCGATCTGGTCGGCTCTCTCCAAGTGACTGTCCGCTATGGAACCAAGCTGGTGCCCAATGCAGTTTTTCATGTGGCACGCCGTGGGGCCAATCTGATGGGCCTGGACCTGTTCTCCGCTCTGGGGTTCTCCCGCTTAGACACAAGGGGGGCAGCAATCCTGACTGTTGCCTCACCTTGGCAGCAGAAGTGGCCATCGCTGTTTATGGGGCTGGGCTGCCTCTCCGCCTTCGCCCATCAACCTCTCCTCAACCCTGCTGTGAAATCTGTCATCCAACCACTGCGCCGCATCCCGTTGGCTCTCCGTGATGGGGTCTCCGCCGAGCTGCAACAACTGCTGGAAGCTGGCATCATTGAACCGGTGGACGCGTCACCTCGGGTCTCAAACCTCGTGGTGGCTAAGAAGAAGTCGGGGGGCCTGCGTGTCTGCGTCGATCTACGTGCAGTAAATAAGGCAGTGGTCCCTGATAAGTATCCACTGCCCACCTCAGAAGAACTCACTGCTCAGTTCTATGGCTCTGAGGTGTTCTCCAAGCTCGACCTCAGACAGGGGTACTTACAGGTGCCCCTTCACCCCAGCAGCCGAAACCTCACAGCCTTTGTGACACATGCAGGAGTGTTTCGCTACACCAGGATGCCTTTCGGTCTCAGCTCCGCCCCTAGCTGCTTCCAGAAAATCATGGTCTCCGTGCTGGCTGGCATACTGGGCGTGGCCATTTATCTGGACGATATAGTGGTACACGGGCCCACCAGTGAAATCCACGACAAGCGCCTCAACATGGTCTTCGCAGCCCTGTCCAAGCACAAGCTAACTCTCAATGCTGAGAAAGGTGTCCTCTCTGTGCCAGCCATCGACTTCGTGGGGTTCCGGCTGTCAGCGAGCGGTGTAATTCCACTACAATCCAACGTGGACGCCATTCAGGCCATCCCTGAGCCCAGCTCGGCTGCCCAGGTCGCCTCCTTCCTGGGTATGACAAGTTACTATCTGAGGTTTCTTCCCCAGTACTCTGCGACCACAGCCCCCCTGCGCCAGCTGCTGCGTAAGGACGAGCCATGGGTGTGGTCAAAGGCATGCAGTGACGCTGTGCGTGATCTCAAGACTCAACTGACTTCACCACCAGTGTTGGCTCACTTCGACATCTTCAGCTCCACCTTTGTGACCTGTGACGCATCAGCCACAGCGATAGGGGCTGTGCTGTCTCAAACCCAGAAAGGTGTGGAGAAGCCCATTGCCTTCGCCTCCCGTGCCCTCAACCTGACCGAGCAGCGGTACTCCGTGGGTGAGTGTGAGGCTTGTGAAAGGTGGCACCTCTACCTCTATGGCCGCTCCTTCACCCTCAGGACAGATCACCAGGCCCTGACAGCGCTGCTGTCCACATCTGGGACAGGCCACAAACCCCTGAGGTTGCACCGCTGGTCTGACCGCCTCCGCCAGTACAACTTCAGCCTGCAGTTCACCCCAGGCAGAGACAATGTTGTCGCCGACCTGCTCTCTCGCTCTGTCTCCACCCCAGCTCCACAGACGGACACTGACTGTGTGGAAAAGGACATTGTCCAAATGCCACACACACCCCTCCAGGCCACTATCTCTCTGCAGGAGCTGAGGGCAGCCTCCGAACAGGACCCTGTCCTCTCCCAGCTCCGTACCTACATCCAGAACGGCTGGCCTCACAAGGTCCCAGAGGATCTGGCTGCGTTCACCCGAGTCAGACAGGAGCTCTCCTGCTGGAACAACACCTGCGTGGCGCGTGGGTTTTGCACAGTGGTCCCAGCTGCTCTCCGTGCACGTGTTTTGAATACGGCGCATGAAGGCCACCTGGGCATTGTGAAACTGAAACAGCGCTGCCGAGACCTGGTGTGGTGGCCGGGGATAGACAGAGATATTGAGGCTCTGGTGAAGGACTGTTCTGCCTGCCTTGTGAGTGGCAAGACTGGCCACCAGGCTCCCCCACCCCTGCAACCTCTCGCCTGGCCCTCTCAGCCCTGGGAACACCTGCAGTTGGACATTTGTGGTGAGATCCATGGAGTTCCCCACCACCAACGCTTCATGGTGGTCGCCTACGATCTACACTCAAAATGGCCTGAACTCACCACTTCCGGCACTGTGACCTCACAGATCATCATCGACTTCCTGGACTCTCTTTTCTCTCGCTGGGGCCTCCCAAAGACCATCACCACTGACAACGGCCCTCAGCTGGTCTCTGCTGAGTTCACTGCTTATCTCGAAAGCAAGGGCATCCGTCATATACGCACTGCGTACTACCACCCCCAGGCCAATGGCGGCATTGAACGTTTTCACCAGTCACTGAAGAACGGCCTCAGAGCACACATGGCCCAAGGGTGCTCTTTCACGCAGGCCATCCGTCACACTCTGCTGCACTATCGGGCCACACAGCACTCGACCACAGGCGTCTCCCCAGCGTCTCTCATGCTAGGCCGGGAACTGTGCATGCCCCTTGACAGGCTCCGCCCCTCCACACCTCAGGCACCTCCCTCTGGGGTCAGAGCCTCAGTCACTCGTCAGCAGACGCGGATGAAGCAACGGTTTGACCAGTCAAAACGAACCAGGGTGCCAGACATCAATGTGTCAGACTGGGTCAGGGTCCGCAGGCCCCACAGGGACAATAAAATGGCTTCATACTGGTCCTCTCCTCTCCAGGCCCCCCTCCAGCTGGGCCCAGCCACTTACCTCCTCAGCGATGGCACTCGGTGGCACTCCAGTCGTCTACGGAAGGTGTCAGCTCCGCCACACACAGCTGGTGACACAACCATAGCCATTCCCTCAGCATGGCGAGACGCCCCGGGGCTTCATGCAGCTCCTACACGGGCCCCAGACATTCCTGGGCCTCAGCTTCCCCTGCCTTCTCCCTCCCCACCTCGGCCTGCCCAGCCTCAGGCCGCCCTGCGACCTGTTCGCACACGTTCACGCCCTGGCCACCTAGAGGGCTTTGTGTCAACCTTTCATGTTTGAAATCCTGCCGGGGGGGGGGGGATGTTATGTCTGCACACATCGACAGTGCTGCATTTGATTTGGTGCTGTTCTATTGTGCTGGGATCGATTGGTGATGCCTGCGGGCTCTGGGTTGTTTGATTGGGTCTGCCTTTGATGCTGTGTCAGTCTAAATAAAGAATGCCATGGAGAGGTTGTGTCGAGCGACACCGCTGTGTCCTGAAGTGATTTAAAAATACAATAGCCTGTAGTGGAGAAGAGTCTTTCAACAGTACATGAAGTCAGGGGAATGGTGATCATTGCCCTTAACAGTCTGTTAATGTTTGGGAAAACGTCAGAGTTGCAGCTGTCCAGCACTTCAATGAGGGATGGGTAACACTGACCCCTCTCCACTTTACGACGCAGTGCCTAAATGAAAACGGTCCATTCCGAACCCTCAAATTTACCAAGTGCAATACAATGGGGTTTGCTAGCCTGATGTTTCGAGCATGCCTGGCGGAGGTGCTTCCAATCTACAAACCCGCTTCGAAAAAACGTGTTTTCCATATGGGGCTCGGGGAAAAGCCTACACATTTTACAGAAAACAGCATTCCTTGCTGAGCTGTATTCAAGCCACTTAAATTTTTCATACCACTTATGGGAAAAAGAACGTAATTTTCCTGAAATGTTGGTTGCGGGGAACACTAATTTAGGCTGCGTGGGCGGCTCATCCACAGCAGACAAATCTGACGGTGGCATGGTCAAGGGAATCGTCTCACCGTCGTCAGAGGGGGGAGGAGAAGCTGCCTGCAACGGAGAAGCTGTAGCCTCCTCTGTCGTTCTCTCCGGCGGTATCTCACTCTCATTGGGCGGCTCAGTCGGTGCTGGAGCAGGTGTGCTTTCCTCCTCTCCATCCGTGGCTTTTTAAAAAAGCGGAAGATTGAACTTTGTTTCGCCAGTCCATACGTTATGGCTAACTGTTGGCTATTGGCTAGTTAGCAGCAGTGAAAAATACAGAGCGTGATGGTATGCGCGCTCAGATTTTGCAGTTCTACGTACGTAAAAGGGGCCGGCCTACGTGCTTGTAAGCCAGCGTGATTGGGTGGGCCTGGGCTTGAAATGGGTGGGCCTGTGACAGGCCAGGCCCACCCGTGGTTACGCCCCTGGTATAACGTCAACAAAAGGGAAATTAAGAATGTCAAAAGTGGTGCATTTGTTTGGGGTCAACCTGAACACATTAGCTTTAGTTTGCAGCGAATTCGGGGGGGCAGCCCGGCCGGACCGTCACAGCCGCGATGTGAACTCGTGTATTCCGCACCGCGGGCGACAAACGATAAATAGTCGACCAAAGGGTCCGACCCGTTAGCCAAGGGCTACCGAGCCTATCCATCCGCGATCGTTAAAAGTTTCATCTTCCTAGGCGGTGCGGTTGATAAGTTATTAAAAACAATATTCCTAATTATATCACAGTGTTGAATGTGTAAGTTGTTGACGGTCCCTAACTTGCATCGATAGCACTTCCGCTCCACCAAGCGGATATCGACTTTTCTCCACCGGCCGTGGTATGCCGAGGGCCGCTGTGTCGTTCACCCAGTCGATAAACCTTGTCTGCTCTCCTTGGAACAACCCAATATCCACCTGGCCTCTCACACCGACTCGGCAACAACGCCGGCCGGACCGGCAAGACAGCTTCCCCTGCCGGCTGAAGTGAATATTCGTGAAATCCAATATCTTGTCTCTTCACCTCAGTTAATCACTACCTTAACCGCGGACTACAGCGGTGCGTTTCATCGCACATTGTACAGCAATAAAGGGGCGCTAAACCACGTCAACTCTGACCCACATCATCGTCAAAACTCGTCAGTCGGTGCGTCGATGCCCCACATCCGCCACAGTCTGAGCATATGAGCACACCAAAGCGCAACACTTAGCGGCAGCAGGCAGAACCAGGGAGGACTAGGACCAAACTACAGGAGGACACCATGTCTCGTGTTCTGACTCATCTCTCCCGCGTCATTTCTCGGCAAGCATCAGCCAGGTCGGTTTTACCGAAGAGAGTCCCGGTGTTCGTCCGCTCTGTCTCCACGAGTCCAGGTGGGCTATTGGAGGACGTTCGACTTGTTTATTTGTCAGTGAGCATGACTTGGATTTAGGCTACCCCACCCCCCACAAACATGTACTACAATGCCGCTCTCACTCGCTTAGTTGCTGTAAATGCATTTTTTTGGGGGGGGGGGGGGTCGTGATATTGTCTATGGACGCTCTACCTTAGTTGCCCCATGCTGGCTCAATTTGTATGGGATTTGCATGTTCATATGGTCTGCACAAGCAAAGCACAATTTTTGTGACGTGTGTGTGTGTGTGTACAGGCTTGCGGTCTCTAACTCGTTATGATGAGTCTACAGACTGGCAAAAGAAACTGACTCCAGAACAGTATGTAGTCACCAGAGAGAAAGGCACAGAGTTGGTGAGTCACCACCACCCGAGACACACACACACACAAATGATGTAGCGATGATCAAAAAATCCCTGAACTGCATTAAAGTCCACACCGTCACCATGGCCTGTACTGTCGTAATCCAGACTGACACAGTTTCAGCCTTATCAACCTTTCAACCTGCCGCTAACAAGATTAACAAACTGGACTTTGTGCTTGTTTTATTGCTAATGGCTTTGGGTGACTGAAAGACTACGATGACAGATTGCGTCTCATTGCACAATTTTTTTGCAGCTGTTAATGTTTTTTCACTTAAATACTGCAAGTAGTAGCTAACATCTTTTCCCTCCTGTCAATATTGGACTTTGAACCAACAGAAACCACTGACAAAGCACAACATAATATCCAGAGCAAATGGACATTAGAGGATAGAATGAATGAAATACTTCTCCCTAATTGCTAAAAAGTTTATGAAACTTGAAAAGACTTAAAATTAAAAGGATTCTGCTGGACAGTGTGGGATTTACTGAATTTAAAAATGAAACGCAAGTTAAACGGCAAAAAGGAATCTTAAAGATCCTTAATGTGACTAGAAAAATGCTTTTCCACAGAAAAAGCGTGTGAATGCTGAGCTGCTGAAAGAAATAGCGAAAGCATTGCTGAAAATGGATAAATAGGAAAAATCAGAAAGTCACTAGCCTACCTGAAATACCTGGAAACTGAAATGTGAAATGGCTGAATATTTTAAAAGTTTTAAAGGTATAAAAAACTGAAAAATTTGCCATAATGTGCTAAATACATAAATAGTTTGATTGTTGAATGGTTTCTGTAGTTTACAGTATGAAAAAGTGGAAGTGGTGCAAAGATTTCAAAGTGCTCCCAGTCCCATTACAAACACACACAACAAGGCTGTAACAAAACTTGCAAGCATTTGCAGCAATGGTTTATGTATGGAAAAGGTTTGAATAGTCTGAAATATGTGACCCCCCGCTGGTAAAAGAGTCCCCAAGTAGGCCTAGGTCATTGAACTGAAAAACCTGACCTGAACATTGTTCTTCTAAAAGAAGAAAAAAACTACAGTACATCAGAAGAAATGGTCTTTATTTGTTATGAGAGGAGAGGTAGAATGAGAGGAGGAGGGGTAGAATGAGAGGAGGGGTAGAATTAAAGGAGGGGTAGAATAAGAGGAGGAATGGTAGAATGAGAGGAGGAGGGGTAGAATGAGAGGAGTGGTTGAATGAGAGGAGGGGTAATGATGAAGAGGAAGGGTAGTGATGAAGATGAAGAGTAGCGATGAAGAGGAAGGGTAGTGATGAAGAGGAAGGGTAGGAAGGAAGGTAAGGTTGTAGGAAGGTTGTAGGAAGGATGTAGGAAGCAAGGTAGGAAGGTTGGAAGATTGTAGGAAGATAGGAAGGCAGGAAGGTTTTGGGAAGGAAGGTAGGTAGGAAGGAAGGTAAGAAGGTTGTAGGAAAGACGGTAGGAAGCGAGGTAGGAAGGTTGAGGAAGGAAGGAAGGTAGGAAGGTTGAAGAGGAAGGAAGAGCAGTTAAGAAGTGGCAGAAGCTGATCAAATCTACCAGGTGTTGACAGTTGACAGTAATTAGGCTGGCAGTTGAGTTTCAAATTGATATGCGATGTCACAATAGGACTGAACATTCTAACAGGCAAAGTGTATTGCAGAATTGCTAAACTTTAGAGCTGAATTGTTCAAAAACTATAAAATATTTAAAAAATCTGAATAGGATTCTGAAAGAGCTGAATGTCCTGAACTGTTTAAGCTTTAAATGGGGTTTCTAGCTCAAAAAATGAAGGCAGAGATACAGTTCAAAGGTGATGAGGGTTTCAACCTTTCCCCATAGACTTCCATTGTTTTGAAAAAGTAGAAAAAGCTTAATATGTCTAAAAGTATAAAAAATTTCAAAAAAACCGAAATGTGAGCCTTAATGGGCTTAAAGAGATGAACATTTTGATACCTGAATGGTTTCAGTGGCTAAAAGTATGAAGGAGTAAAAGAGGTGGAAAGGTTGCAAAAGTCCCCCACTGACTCCCATTCAAAAAATGGCTGAAAAAAGTTGAATATTTCAAAAAGTTCAAAAGGTATGAAAAATCTGAAAGAGGAGCACTAATGTCCTTAATGAGTTGAACATTTTGATAGTTGAATGGTTTCAGTAGCTAAAAGTATGAAGGAGCTACAAAGTGTCAAAAAATGGGCGGAATAAAATAAATAAAGAACTGCAAAGCAATAGTGTGAATGCCCAGCATTCGCACTAAATATGAAGCCAGTAGTGAATAACTACTTGTCCTGTGTGTGTGTGTGTGTGTGTGTGTGTGTGTGTGTGTGTGTGTGTGTGTGTGTGTGTGTGTGTGTGTGTGTGTGTGTTTCCAGCCTTTCAGTGGGATCTACCTTAACAACAACGAGGTGGGCATGTACCACTGTGTCTGCTGTGACTCTCCACTCTTCAGGTAACACCTTGCACCTCACCTTACAACTACTGACTGATAAATCACTAACTAACATAGCAATGAGTGGGAGTAACCCCTCTGCACTTCAGTGATAAGGTGGTGTCCATTTGTAAAAAGTACTCTGAGCGCCTATACAACAGGTTTGTGTTAATGAATTCCCTGAAATAATTAACAAATAATTAACCGAAAGTCATTTAATGTGAGTAAACTATGGATCAACACAGATCATCTAACCTTGGATCACAACCCTGCTCATGACCAGTTTTTTTTTATATATATATATACGTTTCTGACACTGTTCAACTTTGGTACTAAAGGGGCAACATGGGTTTGTTCTTTGCAGGATTCAGTCAAGGAACCTCACTGGCTACAATCAAAGGCATACTAGTATGATATATATGTCTTTTAATACAAAAGTGCCAATGGACAAGCTTGCCGTTGCATTAAGTTTTCATTAGGTGACTGAAGAAAAAAAAATCTGAAGTCAAGGATTGCCTGACCAAACACCAGATCATCCTTACCATCTGCCATTTTTATCTCCACTGTAAACAAAAACATAAAAATTACCTCTTTTAGTGGCATCAAAATGCACCATACACATCACTGTTTAGCAGTGATGTGTATGGAACTAAAGTTGCAGACCCGGGAACAGCGACGACCCAGTTCCTACCCATGACCATGGTCCAATATGAACGGTCATACACGAGTTGAACCCGTGTTCAAGCGTCCATATCAAACTAGATTTGTGGGTGAAATATACTTTAGCGGCAAAGTCATCTGATGTCCTTTCTGTTTCTTTTTACAGTTCAGAGGCCAAGTATGACTCTGGTACAGGGTGGCCCTCTTTCAAAGAGGCTCATGGGACATGGGAGCATGATGAGAGCCACACCTCCATCACCCGCCGCCCTGATAACAGCCTGGGGAGTACAGGGACAGAGGTGCTGTGCAAAAACGTGAGTTCTGTTCTGGGTTATGATTTCAAAATTCAACCACTGAAGTTGTTTTCAAAGAGTTTGTATTTGTGTGTGTGTGTGTGTGTGTGTGTGTGTGTGTGTGTGTGTGTGGGTATGCAAAGGAATCATCAAATATGTTTTCAAATGCGAAGTGGACTTTAAGTGTCATGTCTTAAGCCAATTGAAACCAAATTATAATGTACACACCTCAAGCAATACATTCTTAGATTCAAAACAATCTTTGTGTGTGTGTTTGTGTGTGTGTGTGTGTGTCTGTGTGCGCCACATCTGTGTCATGCAGTGTGACGCCCACTTGGGCCATGTGTTTGACGATGGACCAGATCCAACAGGCCAGCGGTTCTGCATCAACAGTGTGGCCCTCAATTTCAGACCCAGAGAAAACGGCAAACCCAACCAGTGTGACAATGAATAAAACTGCCAAGAACCACTTCAGAGCATTTGGACCACTGAAAACAGGGCTTATTTTAATCCAGCTAATAAATATAGAATCCCAGTGTGTTGACATAGGAGTTCGGAGGATTTATGCTGAGTTCGACAGTCATTGTTGAATGACAAGCTTAAACTCTTTTGTTTGTGGAGAGAAGCCTACAAACCAGCAGAATACCCATCTGTCAACCAAGACCCGAAGTGCACAACTGGGTATATATATATATATATATATCACTGAGCCCTACGTTCTCATTAATCCCTCACCAAAAGTGGAACCTGCCACTTTGTGTAAATCACTGTAGTACAGTTGTTTTTTGATGTCATTGACTCAAGTTTTTATGTTTATTGTGTTGTGCATCTCGTCCTCTGAATGTAGAGATTAAATTGGCAATGCATGTCACTTTGCATTGGTATGTGGGTTCTTCTGACGACTGGTGTAATAAAAAATGAATTCAGATTTGACGGTGCTGTCATATTTGACTGGGTTTTATAAAGGTCACAATGAGGTTATATTCTCACCCTTGCTTTGAGTTGTTTTTATTTCTTGTGAAATAAGGGGGATATGTGGAAAACAGGAGATTTTTCCATCCGTCCATCCGTTATCCGAACTGCTTATCCTGCTCTCAGAGTTGCGGGGATGCTGGAGCCTATCCCAGCAGTCATTGGGCGGCAGGCGGGAAGACCCCCTGGACAGGCTGCCAGGCCATCACACAGGGTTGACATACACACACCCACACACATTCATACCTAGGGAGAATTGGGTACGGCCGATTCACCTGACCTACATGTCTTTGGACTGTGGGAGGAAACCGGAGCCCCCGGAGGAAACCAATGCAGACACGGAGAGAACATGCAATCTCCACACAGAGGACGACCCGGGGCGACCCCCAAGGTTGGACTACCCCGGGGCTCAAACCCAGGACCTTCTTGCTGTGAGGCAACCACGCTAACCACTGCGCCACCCACAGATTTGTGAGTTTGAAAATCTCCCATTTCAAAAATACGTAAATGAAGAATGATGAAAGAAAACAAAAACTTTTTTTTTCTTAACACCCTGTGTTCCATAAATGAAGGATTACCAAAGCAGAGAAGTGATAAAGATATTGATAAAGATGTCAGATTAAATGTGTCAAAGCCAAAATGACACTGAGTTTTTGTTGGTCATGTGGACACACAGCAGCTTGTTCCTATTTACCAGCAAGCTGTTAATATATAACTGAACAAACAACCCCCCTCCCCCTCTCTCGTAACTTTGCCAGAAGTGTCTCAGTTTGTCATGTGAGGGTATAACAGATAGCACAGAACAGATACCCCAATTCAAATAAGAGTAAAGGATTTTTTTCTGGTGGAGGGTGAGAAGGAGAAAAAGAAGAAAGAAGACTGGACCTTCAGCAGGACCACGAGGCTGTACCCAAGTGTATTTCTGTCACTGTGGCATGGCTAGAATAATATGGTGCACGGCAGCAGCGGCTGTGGTGACTTGTTTGTGTTTGTGGGGCTCCTCGGAGGCCGTGGGGGGAGCTAGGAGCCGACCGCGACCTCAGAAACGCCCTTCCACTAAACCAAAGGTCGACCCCATTGACCAGACTCCTTCTGCACAGAATACAGACTTGCAACAGGTAAAAAATGAGGGCGAGGGAGATGTAAAGAGAGACGGCGAGTGTGTTTGCCTGTATTTTTTCAGCTTTTTTAGAAACAAATGGTGTGTTTAATGTGACTGGCTCTTGTTCCTTCTAAGCTCTGACTGATTCCTCTCAGAGAGATTCAAAATCTGATTAGTAGGAAACTCGAGCTGCATTTAGACCCAGTTTCCATCAAAAATGGAGGATTACACTATACTGGTTGAGAAAAGGGTCACTTTTTGACATTTACATGTGGACAGTAGATTTTCCAGGCAGCTGAATGTGGCATCAGCTGTAGCACATGAGAGCAAATGGTTCACGGTGCCGTTATTTGACCTTTGCACCACAACAACTCCATCTGTAATGTGGTTATACCGTATTGTCACAACAACAGGAACAAAGTGTAGGACTAACAGAGAACGGGCTGGATTCACAGTGTAGCTTAACAAACTATTGACTTTGAAGGCTTTATTGATTAGAGGTGACTCAGCAGCATGTGAGGAAAGTGTCCACCGGTGTGGGACTTTGGTCAGAGCATGAAGAGTGTGGGCCTGCTTTTATATTTTGTATCTTTATTCCAATAATGGTGTCCTTAGATGCTGCAAAAGAATGCCGCATCAAGTGAAATTCAAAGCGCTGTTTTCTGAAGGTCCATTCCTGAACTTCCAGGGCGGTGTAGAAGATGCAGGTTGACATGCAGGGGTATGTCTGAGCAGACCACGTGAGTGTGGGTAAAGAAGGAGGACATGAAGGCGTTATTGTGTAAATAGGAAATTTGAAGCAGTCTGGGGGACATTTTCAAGAAAATTACAGGGAGAGGTTAAAAGACAAGAATGGGAGGACATTGGTGATAGATGCATCCTTTAGCAATTCTGTATAGAACTGCTAAAGGATCCATCCATCACATATAGATGATGGATGCATGGTTGGAATTATGTCTCCATTTTTTTTTTGTGATAGTGTGAGGTACCAGTTGGGTGGGATTCAGTGCAACATAAAAAAATCAATACCAATAAATCATCAATGTGCAGCATTGGCTTCGAAATACATTCCTGTGACTGCTTCACTGTTCAGTCACTCACTTTATTTTTCTGCATGTTCAAGCCAACCTATCTGGCACCTGCGGTGACTACTACTACTACTACTTTCGGCTGTTCCGTTAGGGGTCGCCACAGCGTTCTCTGCATCTTCCTCTGTCACACCAGCCATCTGCATATCGTTCCTCACCACATCCATAAACCTCCTCTTTGGCCTTCCTCTTTTCATCTTCCCTGGCAGCCCATATTCAGTGCTTAAACAATTTAAAGAATTTGAAAACGTTCCTGGAAGTCAGATAAGGGGACTAAGGGGATATCAACTGCAGATTTGACTCCTTCTATTTGTCTCTTCATCTCTGCTAGATACTCATTTTATTTGTTATTAGATGGGAGGGACGTGGTACCTGCTCAGTGCTGCCTCCAAGTGTTCCTACCTGATGAGGCATGGGACCAAAGTGGAGCCCACGGTCATGACCCTGACTCCTCCGTCCGCCACTGATGTGACCATGTCTGTTCGCACCAAAACCCGCCAGTGAGTACAACGCTACAGTCAGCAGCGTGCATCATGTACACGGACAGATGCACACTTTCATGCAAACTTGCAGCTCTTTGTTGAAGTGTGCATCTCTCAGTGCTTCAGTTCATCAGCAGAGCGTGCAAATGTGCAACCTCTTTCTCTGTTTCTCACTGTGGACTGATCTCGCTCCTTCAGCACTGCATGGGGAAACCTGTATTGTTTCACATTTAACCGCAGAGAGGAAGCAAAACAGTTCAATCCTGCCAATTTTCTTTATTTTGGAGTTGAGCTACTCATCTTCTTTGCAAAGAGAGAGAGAGAGAGAGAGAGAGAGAGAGAGAGAGAGAGAGAGAGAGAGAGAGAGAGAGAGAGAGATGCTTATGAAATATTGCTTTTTCTTTTTTCAGTTTAGGTTGTTGTTGCAGAATGGGGCTTGTGCTCGCAATGATTTGCGGGTTACAACCTTAGTTTTGGCCCAAGCGGAGAAGGAAAAAAAAAAACCTCTTGGCTGTGATGTGAACCCGCCTAACATCTAGGGACTAGATTAGATGTTGTGCAGCTGTGAAAGGTAAAATCATAACAGTGTGGAGGCGGGGGCCTACACAGTTAGTCATATAAACACTAGCTCTGTAAAATGATGGAACATGTTAATCAGTTTAATCACCATATGACTTAACTATTTTGAAACTTCAACTATTTTCACTTGTTTTTTAGCTTCCAAAAATTGTAATAATGTCATGCTCTGCACTCTTGGCTTTTGGAGTTATGGGAGGAGGTTGAAGTTAAAAGAAATATTGCCATTAATTTGCATGAATTCTATGCCCCGGTGGGTTGTTAATGCTGATGTGTCGCCTCTCTACTCGCCTCATATTTTACTGGTATGATGTTCTGGACCCCACATGTCGCCTACGTCACATGGGCCTCACATGTCTTCCATATTACATACGTAGGCATTTCAGAGGCGCTTAATCTTAACGTATATTTCCCCCCCGAGGAAAAGAAAAGCATTGATTTTCTCCCTTGAAGCAGCCGTGATGTCATGAGGACCATCGGCTCCACCATCCTCAGCTCATACCAACGTGTGTTCAGCTCAAAGTGTGACCACACCTAGACAGCTCAGTTACTCCAACAATGCCCAATATGTTATTTGTTTTTCTATTCTATTCCTTTCTATTTTCTCTTCAAAGTAATCATCAGTGTTGGGAGATACTGCAGGTTTATGATGTTACCCCGACCCCAGGACGCCTAATACTTAAAGGTCAGTCCTGAAACACTACACACACACACACACACACACACACACACACACACACACACACACACACACACACACACACACACACACACACACACACACACACACACACACACCTAATAAACAGGCAGCATATTAGAGTCAAAACCAAATGAGCACTTAATATCTCAGTAAAGGAAAAAGATTCTACCACAAACACTACCATCAAATCTTTAACAACATCAGGTTAAAATTCTGCATGGCTTGTCCTTTGCCATGCTCTCAATATTATAGGCTTCAATATAGCACATTATTTGTCACTTATTTCAGAACTTCTTACCGTCGTAAATAATTTTAAAGTCGTGTTAAGCGGCCTACTGTTTGTCTCCCCCAGGCCCCCGTCCTGAGCTCAACACCGATATAGTGATTGGGGAGACGGACTACAGGTCCTATGCCATCTTCTACTTTCATAAAATGGGCAAGATCACGATGAAACTCTATGGTGGGTTCCTCCTTCGCCAGGCTCTCCTTCATGTCCCATCTCTGTGGTGAAGGAGTGGTCCAGCATGAACCAGAGTGCTGCATGAGACTTCCCTTGTCCCCTTATCAGAATCAGAATCAACTTTACTGGCCAAATATGCATGTACACAAGTAACATCAAAGTGGATGTTGTGCTATCTGAAATAGTAAATAAAAAAAAAAAGAATGAAAAATCTGCAAATTATTGGATAGTTTTGCTCCTCTGAACGATGTAAGTAAATAGTGTGTCTGATCATTTTAAAAGAATACACTGACTTTTTGATGTAAATCTCAATTTGTAGGTGTGTGATAAGGAGACTGGCAGTCATTTTGTTTTCCCTTTGTCTATTTCATTGCTGTTTACTCAGTTCTCGATCATGTACGCTAATGCAAAACACACTTTGTATGTTAATTCAAAACTCTATGAATCTCACCTTTAAACTTGTTCCTGTTCCTGCTTGATGTCCTGCACTTGCAGGCAGGTCTGTAGACAACCTGTCGGAGCCCGTCCTGACCAAGTTTGAAGAGCTTGCCGAAAAGCAAGGACTGGGACTGGCTTATATCTTCCCCTTTCCTACCTACAGTATGTCAACATATTCTTCTCTCAAATGATATTTGATGCAAATATTCGTTTAGAAGAATGTTTATAGCTCATATAAGATCAGCTGATAGCCAGTGCAGCATCCAGCTCCAGCAGGGGTCATACGTTCTCTACAGCAACCAACAGTCATTTTTATTGTATCTGTGAAAGTAGTTTGCCTTGAAGCTACAGATTTTAATATGAAATCCAACACGTTTGTGTTATTCAACAGCAGAACTTGCTCTCAGTTGTCCCCAACTGAACTCAGTAAAGTCTTAAAAATTACATCAATGGCATCTTAAGCAAATTCAAAGCAGAAGCCTGCAGGGAAAACTGGCTTTATTTTATTTGGCAGTAAAAGGACTCTTTTTCATGCTCCCTCATAGCTTTTGACAAGGTTGTACTGTAATAATATCAATATTGAAACTATTTAATATCCCCCCATATCATTGTATTATTCTCTAGAGTTCGGTAGTGTCATTTAAAATGCACAAAGTATAACTGCCATATTTTCTGGGGCAGCAGTAAATGTCTTGTTTACGAGGTGATCAGCTACCCTACCACCACAATTTAGAAGGATGACTCCTGTGCAACGTTTCTCTCCAGGTCACTGTGGTGCTGTGGACCAGGACCATATCATCAGTAAGTTTTTTCTTTTTTGAATTATGATTGACAGTCACCTAACCTGATGCTGCAAATTGAGAGAAGTTATTTTCATTTGTCTGTGCACCTCGGAGAGGTATAGTCACACAGTCCAGGCAAATTTATCTGTTTGATGAAGAGGAGGGTTAAAACCAGAGAAATTCAGAGATTTTCTGAAAAGCTGAGTGATACGACAACAACACGTCTTCAGTATGGAAAGGACGTCGGGGAATTGACACCTTTCAAAAGAGGACGTCACGCAGACGACACAATGAGCAGGACTGTGGATGTGAATGGCTTTAGGACGGCTCTGCATCGTGCTGGCCTGATTAAAAAGCTCCACCATAAGAGCTTTCTCCGAAAGCAAAGGCATGAATAACTTCAGGCTCGTCACCTTGATCTCTCTAGTCATGAAGACCCATGAGAAACAATTGCTTACCCACCTGATATTGATCAAAGACCCCCCTCCAAGACCCCCTCCAGGTTGCCTGGAGAGCTACCTGTGGATAATGCAATCGGCATTGATTTGTATTTCATTGTACAGCACCTTGAGGGCTCGGGAAGCCTTTCCAGAGTTCTGTTTGTGGAGATTGTATCAAGATAAGGTTTAATGCCTGAAACGAGATACAGCGTGTACTTGTGTGCATGAAGGAGAGAACGACAGACAGACAGACAGACAGACTGATGGGGGGGTGGGGAGTGGAGACGGAGAGAGAGACAAAGAGAGAGAGGGAGGGAGGGAGAGAGAGAGAGACGGCGACATAGACAGACAGAGAAACAGAAAGAGGGAGAGAGACTGAGACAGAGGGGGGCAGAGAGAGGCACAAGCAAAAAGAGAGAGACAGACAGACAGACAGACAGAGAGGGGGGACAGAGAGAGAGACACACAAACACACAGAGAGAGAGAGAGAGAGAGAGAGAGAGAGAGAGAGAGAGAGAGAGAGAGAGAGAGAGAGAGAGAGAGAGAGAGAGAGAGAGAGACAGAGAGAGAGAGACAGAGAGAGAGAGAGAGAGAGAGAGAGAGAGAGAGAGAGAGAGAGAGAGAGAGAGAGAGAGAGAGAGAGAGAAACAGACACAGAGAGAAGGACACACACACACAGAGCGAGAGCGAGAGAGACGCAGATTGGTTCAGAGGACAGTTTTTTTTAAACAATTATATATTAGGCGGCTCGATCCACCCCCGTTAAGTAACTTATCACGTTTACTTGACCGGGCAGGGCATGTGTTTGTCTCCACTTGTGTAACCACTTATTTAAACTCTGTCGACTGAATTCCACTGTTCTCTGGCATCAGCGCTGTGTACTTATTGATCATCTCTGGTTTTCTTCCACAGACTGTGTCCCCACGTGCTGAGGAGTGCCCCCCGCGGGCGCGTCGCTGCGGCTCACATACCAGACACAATGTATCTCGTTCATGCTGTCGTAGTAAAACTGCTGCGTTGAGATTAACCGTGGTTAAACCCCTCCGCGACACAGACCTGCCGCTTTACACGAGACTTTCCAACGGCACCAAAATGGATCCCGTGAAACCCAACGAAGCAACAAATGATTCACTTCAACGCGATAAAGCACGAACATAATGCATTTGGAAGTTTTGCACGACTAGCCAAATAAAAGCAAAGCAATATCAATACGTCCCCAGTTTTATCTTGGAAAAAAAAATATCAACGTACTTTCTTAATTTGTTGTCACAGGTATGAGTCATGATCATATTGGACAGGTCATTTTGTTTGTCTGTGTGATATTAGGGGTGCATGTTTCACATGTTTTGTGAGTTGGTGTGCGTACTAATGCGCATGCATTTGCACGTGTATACATTGTTTGTGTTTGTATGAAGTTAAAAGAGACGAACGTAGCTAATGTAGACCAGATGTAGGCACCGGGAAAAGTCAAGAGTTCGGTTACAAAACTGGATAACCAAACAGGGCTCTGCAAAATCTTTACCCCCACAGCGTCTGTCATAGCATCAGTATCCCCGTGGTGTGCACGTGCGTGCGTGTGTGTTACGTAAGTAGTTGCTTGCAAGTCTGCGCCTGTCTTGTCTCCAGTCAAAGGGAGCTGTGATGTGTCCATCATGAAGTGATCCCCCCTCTGTGTTAAACTCAAACCCGGAGGTTGTAAACCCGATGATTTGATCAAAATTCAAAAGGGCACAGGGGTCCGCTGAAGTACCCCCCCCCGCACATCATCATTTGGGCCCCGTAGAGGATTCAATTTCCCTGCTTTCATCTCTTTTAACTCATCTTTCTGTCACAAACGCAACGAGCCAATCTCAGATTTCATGTTTCATCCAACGAGCCCAACTCCGAAAGCATCGCTTTGAAAAGGGCGTGAGAGCAGAGCAGTTTTGAATTTTCACCGTAAAACCAATTCAAATCCTTGCCTCAAAGCCGTGGCAGGATTTCAAACGTGCGTCTTTCATCGCCTCTGGTGCAGGAGAGGTGAACATGTACTCCAAATGAATGGTAATAATATCGACAACCCCGCGGCAGCTCTCCCAGACGCAGCTTGGGGAATTCAGAAGTGCGTCCGTCCAGGGGCACTTTGGGGTCTCTGTTCGAAACCTAACGGGGGTTCCTGTAGACAAACATACACCTTACCGGAGGGGGGGGGGGCATTTTTAACAAGAGTCACTGAATGCCCGAAGCCTGCTGTTTTTGTAGGCGATGAAAGAGGCACAACTGGGAGAAACTGCGAAACCACTCCATTTGTTTATCCAGGCTCTCATTTCACCTCATATGCATTGACTCCCCCCCCACTCCCTCTCCATCTACTCTGGACCCCCACCCCTCCCTACCTCGGACTGCTAGTTGTGTAACAGCAGTGATTTATATGTCTGTGGGAGACGGCCAAAAAGCTTTACAAAACAAACCTTGGTAGAGGTGTCGATGTTCTTTTTTCTCTCGCACGAGTGCGTGAATGTGAGCCTTGAGGGAGGAGTTTGTGCGTGCATGCGTGCGTAGCGGGGTGTTGCTGGTGGAGGGGTGGCCAGGGTCCTGTAGGATATAAAAAGTCTCGGGGAGCCTCGTGCTCTACTCACTTTCTCCGGAGACGCCAGTCATCCTTCCACCGGGGACGCCATCACAACCAGCCATGAAAACCACACTGCTGAGGATGCTGGCCGGCCTGCTGTGCGCGCTGTGCGCCTCTGCTGGCCGCATGCCTGTCGAAGACTTCAACCTGGAGGGGGTGAGAGAGAGGGAGCAATGAACAGACAAGAGGGCACAGACACGACACATTATTCCTTGTTTTGTGTGTGACTAACACTTGTGTAGCAGCACTGCGCTGTTAGGACAAGTCAGTCTGTATTCTGTGTGACTCTGACTTGGACGCGGACATCATTCGTGCAAACTAATTAAATGGCCTAAGCATTGAATTTGTGCAATCAATGATCTCAAATCAAGCTTCTCTGACTTTGCTTTTCAGGAAACAAAAAAAAAAACAACACAAGACCTAACAGTGGTGCCATTGAGTTGCTTTGTTGATGGTGTGCCGCATTCAGATTGTGGCATATATTAACCCTTACCTCCACATAGCCACCATAATTTCTCTCTCTCTTGCTCAGATGGCTGGCAAGTGGTACATGGTGGGCATTGCCACCAATGCACAGTGGTTTGTGAGCCATAAGGGAGACATGAAGATGGGCACCTCGATCGTGGTGCCAACTGCTGAAGGAGATATGGACCTCACCTATTCCAACCTGAAGTAAGTTACACAGCTTACCGTTTCACCCTCAACCTCTCCGCTATAGAAATTCATTTGGAAACCTGTTTGTCTGCCCAAATGATTCCTCCCTGAATATGATGATACATGAATCAATAATTTGGCCCTGAAGGCCCATAATAGTCTCCCGTCTCTTGTGTCTAGTGCCGATGGTACCTGCTGGAAAATGACTCACCTTGCCAAGAAGACAGAGACTCCTGGGCGGTTCACCTTCACTAGCCGCGGTGTGTGCAGCACACACACACACACACACACCCCTCATTATGCATATCGGACATGCTAACTTGTATTTCTCTGTGTTTCCCAGCTTGGAACAATGAAAATGACATGCGCATTGTTGATGTCGTGTATGATGACTATGCTGTGGTCCACTCAATCAAGACCAAAGACGGGGTGTCAGATGTTTTCAACAAGCTTTACAGTAAGTTTGACTCACCAAATTCTGCAAATTCTGTCCCAGAAAAAAAAATCTACAGAAAGATCTGCTGTAGTGATTAAAGTGAGTGAAAGCTGTGGCAGCAGCAGCCCAGAGGTCAGTGGAGGTCATAAAGTATGTGGCGGTCCTCAGGTTGCCTGCCAGAATTGAGAAGTTTTTAAGGAAATTAATGTGTCATTCTAAATTTTGTTCCCGATCTTTTCAAATGCTGTAAGAGCCCAATGAATTCGCCCATCACCTCCTCGTGGCCCGGTTTGTGAGCCTTTTGATTGATTTTTTTTTTGGGATTTTGTGCCGGTTGCAGGTCGCAGCCCTGACACGAGTGCCGATCTCCAGCAGAAATTCACAGATTTCGCCATTGAGACTGGAATTCTCCCCGAGAACATCATCATCCTGCCGAAGAACGGTAAATGGTCTTCATCAACATCTGAGAACGCACAGACCTTTTGAGACAGACTCTTGCAGATGATCACACACACACACACACACACACACGCACACAAATATATGCATACACATATACACACATGCACAAACATATATACACACACATGCATATATGCATGCACAAATACATGCACACATATACACACCACACACACACACATACACACCACACACTAGTTTGTCATATCTGCATTGTTATTATTGGATGGCCTGCGGCATTTTGTTCACCAGCCTCCTATTGTTGGTTGTTTCAGCCGAGTGCCCCAGCGCATGAAGACTCCTTCAACACCTTCATCCCTCAACATCCCTCGCCATCCCTTTCCCTGCCATCCCTGCATCTGCCTTTCATCTCCAAGCAGCGTGATCTTACCCTCCTGTCTGCAGCAGCCCAACAGCTTCAGGGGAGACAATAAAACTTGTTTGCGTGTATCCCTCTGACTTAGTGCAGCACACTGAAGACAAACCCTTCATCAAACACCAGTCTGTCCAGCCCTGTCTTTTACTGTGGTGTCACATTGATGGAATAAAGGGTCGATAAGGGGGACAGGGAAAGAGACAAGATTACTTTTTTTTTTCTTTTACTGTGCGTTTGATTTTGTTGTGTGTATTTTTGTTATAATAAAACTGTGGAAACAGAAAAGAGAGAGAAGTCGTTATTACCTGATCAAAACAAAAGAAAACACTGTTTTACAAGTCAGCTCAATGAACGGAGATTTACTTCACAGTTAGCTGCACACAAAACTGCTATTGGATGACAGACTATTGTAGAGCTGGGAGCTAGTCCCTCATGTACAGCTGTGGTCAACAGTATTAGGCTTTCATGTCAGTGTGCATATTAGACTAACTCAGGAGGCAGGATAACATATGTATATAGGGAAAGGGATAATTATGGCGATCACTTTGTAACAAGTAAATAATTGACTGATTGCTTATGAAAGGCAATCCCTCTCCATGTGAAACACCAGCATTTGGAGATATAGGAGCTGGGTGAAGAATGTCTCTTTACCTTGTTGAGCTCCCACAGGAAACCACAAATCACTGTGCTAAGAGGCGCTTGTGTTTGTGCACATCCCTTCAGAGATGGATGGATGTGTGTACTTAACCAGAGGACTCACATTAACTACAGGCAGTGGTCCTAATACATTGCTCAATACCAGCTGAGTGGTGGTAGACTTTTAGCTGCTGCACATATCAAATCCATGGGTATTTTAACCACACAATACTGTTCACATCACTGTGGTCCCAACGTCTACTTTCCTCCTGCTCCTAAAAAAGCAGAGAAGCATGTGAAGGGATAGATTTGCATGCTTCAATTGAAAAAAAACAAACACTGTATAGACAAATAAACAAATAAACAAACAAATTCATAGATACATACATATGAATAAAGTATTAAAGTACATAAAGTATTACCTCCAATTGGGTTGTCCTACAATAACTTATTGTTTCCTCCAGGCGCTCAGCCACATTTGAGGAATACATTCAACTGTTCGATTAAATGTAAATTATGAAGGTGGTGGACTCAAAAACAATACAGTAGTTACAGTAAAAGGAAAAAAATTTAGTCAAATATAATTCACAGTGAATGGAACTGTCTCAAAGTTGGTATTACTACTATGATCGACATTTGTGTGAAGTGGGAGCGAAAATCTGCAAAGTCCAGCAGTAGAGAATTCCCCTCAAGTAAATTAACCCTTTGCTGATTTCACAGATTAGTTATGCCTTGATGATCATTACATGTAAAAATATCTACTTCTTATTTGTCTATTTCCCCCCACAGTCCAAAGACATGCAGGTCAGGTGAATCGGCTGTACTAAATTGTCCCTAGGTGTAAGTGTGTGTGTGTGTGTGTGTGTGGGGGGGGGGGGGGGGGCTGTGATGGCCTGGCGCCCTGTCCAGGGTGTCTCCCCGCCTGCCACCCAATGACTGCTGGGATAGGCTCCAGTATCCCCGCGACCCCGAGAGCGGGACAAGCGGTTTGGATAATGGATGGATGGATGGTATTTGTGGGTGGTCTATGGCTTTTGGAGCCTGCTCCTCTTGACAGACGTTGCAACAGGTCGGAGGTCGGAGGTCGAGTTTCCTCTCATCCTTATTGTTTCTATGATTTGGTTGCGATGGGTTATTATTATATCAGTTTTGTAACTTATTTATTAAAAGTGAAATCGTTCAGACATACAATCGATATTTGTAATATCCAGTATGTAGCTGTGTCAGTATTGGTGAAAGAGATTCACTTTGTTAAGTGCTAGAGGCCAGATTGCAGGCAGTGAAAGATAAGAAATCTTGACTTGACTGAACTGGTCTTGGAAACAATCACAGAGATTTTTAACAGATTTTTCTAGAAGAAATAAAAAAAAAGAAATAAAGAAAAGGAAAACGAGAAACAAAAGACTGAAAAAAAAAAACAAACAAATTTTAACTCGGCTCCTGTAATTGTACCTTCTTCATCAGACCACATGGTGGAAGCCAAGATCTAAAATACTATTTCGTATCAAGCGCAAAGACAAAGACCAAGACTATGACAATGGTTATCCAAGAGAGGAATCAGAAAATGTGACTAGTATCAGGGTGTTAACTCATAGAAAGTCTTCTTTTTAAGCAAGCTGTACTGCCAAACCGCACAGACCCTCTCACTCGCACAGTGGTTCATTCTGACCGACCACGTGATACCAGACGGACGATGGGGGAGACTGACAGAAATGTCCGCACGCTTAGGATTTTTAAACCAAATGGATAAAATTCACATCTAATATTTCTATGCAACCACAAAATTCACATAAATACACATACAAGCACTCGCTAACATTCCCAGACTAAAATTCAGCAAAAATAAACTCATGAATGGTCACCTATGACATGGAGAATGTGATGAAAATACATCTGGGCCTGGTTCATGTACTGACACCAAATGTTATCAGGTGAGGAAAAGCTGCAAGCAATTCAGATAAATAAAGGATTCTCTGTTAAAGAGGAATACGTGTTAACATCACGTTCTGACGAGACAAACTGGCAGGTGATGTTTAAAACGTTTGAAAAAAATCCAAAGTCTTCATGAAGTCACTCTATTTGATCAGCAAAAGCTGTTATTTCTCATGTCAGCATCTGTAAGATCCAGCAGGAGCAGAAAGACATTTATTTGGTTCGGCTTATTGCTATGTGAGTGAGTGAGTGAGCAGTCTTAAGTCATGTCCTATAGCTCCGAGTCCTGCTTTCTCATTTTGACCTCATTTGCTATCCTTTATGCTGGACTGAGATCAGGTTTACTTGACATTCAAGCTAAATAAGAGACTCTGCGTCTGTTCCCCATCTCTCTGTCTCTCGTCCTCAACTCTAGCCCCGGGAACCCCGAGTAGCACTATCTGCCAGGTATTATATTTGTGTAAGTAGTACGCATAAATAATGACAACTGAGTGAACCAGTGTCACAGAGTTGCAGGTTCAAAGCAGAGACATGTGCAGCACAGGCCATAGAACAGATTTGTGTACTTTGACATGATTAAAATCTGAGAGAACATAATTCAACGAAGAGTGGGTGGGACTGCTGAATGGAAAATTAAGATAATTATTCCCAGTAAAACACTTTGAATGGAGCGGGGAGAGGAATGTGATAACTCTAATTCTCACAATTAACACTTTGACCAAGGATTAATGTCAATGTGCATATTCAGCATGGAAGATTATACACAAGTGTCCAAATGGTTTTGGAAGGGGTTGTCTGGCGGTGGTGAGTGCAACCAGGCTGGACTGACATCACACCACCAGTCGTCAGCTCAGTGTTGTCAGTCTGCTGTGAAGGTCTGGGACAGCCGTCTATCATGGCAGGATACTCAATGGCAAGCCATTATCATCATTATTCAAGGGATAGTTCAGAATTTCTTCAGTCTATTCTTATTTTCTACTTACCACAAATGTTGAGTAGAAAAATCCCGAAATCGGTAAATATCTTCATCCGTCAAGTTCATTCGTCTTGTACTTCATACTGGACATGTGTGGAAAGCAAGCCAAGGTGGGCAAATCTCATTCAGCTGATAAAAGGATTCCACGGTCCACCCAAAGCCAAAGCAACACTACTGCAGTCTGCCATGGTCACACATCTCAGCAACACAAAGCTAACAGTACAGACATAACTTGAGCTTTCCATTAACTCCAATATTGATCAGAATAGCATTTGAAATGTGGCTGTAACACAGACAGTTATCAATTATGAGAACATTATATAATAAACCAAGCAGTGTGTAATCTAATGTTCATATATTGCTCATTACATATTGAATTCATGATTTTACATAAAAATGCTGTGAATCTCCAAGTCAAGGCCCGCTGGTTCAGTCATGGTGAGGTTTTGGCTCCCTGGTCTGGTCTTTCATGAGTTTACTCTCGCATGCGGCACACTCTGGAATCATGACAAGTGCATGTTATCAGCAACCAGGATACTATATCTCTAGTGGAGCAGATAAGTTTGGAAGGTATTGTGCATTTTATGACCAAACCATGAAACTTTCTCCAGTATTTCTATAAATCAGGAAGTTTATTTTCAGACGTGGCAGCATTTCAGATTTGACCTTTGGGACTAGGCAGAGGGTGGACAAATTTCAGTCACATTTAATTTTTTTTTAACTTTTTCGCAGGCCTAAAGGCAGTATACATCAATTATGTTTTATTTTTATGCTCTTATTACACATAGATGCGTAGAATGTAAACTCTGTTTTAATTAGAAGAGTACACTCAGTAGAGTGCAGACCCCCATCAGGCGTATCTCACCTTCTCCAGTGCTCAGATTTAGGTGAAAAACCAGCTGAGGAGTTAGCACTGAGGAGTTCGCACTCAACTGCGGTATAAAACAGATTTTCAACGGGTTTAAATCACTGCAACCACGAGAGGGCCTTGATCATACAGCCATAACTGTGCACAACAATTATTAGGCTGACAGGCCCAGTAGTATGCGAGATTAGCAGCGGACAGATACACACACACACACGGACAGAAAAACCAGTGTTTTTCCTGCCAATATACGCAGGGGTGGAGCAGTGATTTTAAAAGTGGGGGGGGGGTTCTAGGGGTGGGACATGTTCAGCCCCTGTTCCAGTCTCCATTACATGCTAAATCGACACGAATGCCATGCATTTTGACATTTTCTCTCACCACAATATGCAAATAACATTGAGTTCAAAATGTACATTGTAGCACCACGCCCTTCTCCCCAAGATACTGTATTTACCAGCACTCACATACCATTGTATTAAGCAGCATTAGCTGCTTCCTTCCAAAGCAAAGATCTAGCAAACCCATGTCCCTATAACTCCACTTACATGACTACTTAACATGAAAAAGGAGTCAATCTTCTTGTCTTTTCCTTTTGTGCATTTCTTTGTATCTTGCATAGCAAAAAGAACAATGAGAATGTTGAACAACGTCAAACTCATTGGGTGTTGATAGCAAAATATCACTAATGCTAGCACATACTTTCAAGCTAGCCACATTGGTCTGCTACAAACACTTAGCCTACTAATTAGGAGCTTGCTGACACAAGAGACATTGTAAACCGAGGGTGAAAGAGATGTCCCCAAAAAGAGGGGGGCATTCAGACTTTAACTTGCCATCTAGCTGTGAAAATGCCATCTAGCTAAATAATGTAAGCTATCATTAGCTTGCATTAAGTTTGTTTGCCACCTGGCTTGCTGCTAGCACAACGACTAGGATAGCCTACTTCATTTAATGACCAATGACTAATGTTAGCTGAAACATCACATAACAAGACAAAGTTACAGAAGAAAATTGTACATTACTAACTAGTTAAACAGCCGTTTGATCCCTCTGATCTGTTATTTCTCAATCTGTTATCAGAGCCACCGGGGAGTGACAGAGGCATTGTTTACGAATGCACACAAATAATTTTACCCCACTTCACCTGTTTACTCTTCCCTGGCCTGGTGGGTTGGTCAAATGGCTGATTGGCAGGATGGCTGTTCAATCAATCTGACTTGACCAATAGGTTGTCATGTATGGGGAATTCAGTTTCGTTTCATCAATGACTACCTTGGGAAAAAGCAACCATGTAGCCACGGGTGTGCCCGGGTGTGCCTGTGCCATCTAAATCTCGTGCCAGCACTCCCAATCATAAAATAAAAATGTATGAGCTGATAGGTCAAGTATCCTCTTTCAATGTTGTACTCTGCAAATTGTGTTTTATTCTGTATGCACAAGTTCAATATGGTCATGTGTGTCCTTTCTATGCCTAGCAGTCTACTGAGCATGCGCAAAGGGCAGTGCACTCGAGGCCAGCCTTTTTGCACTTCCACTATCATGCCCCCAAGTGCAAGTTTGGCAAGCAACTGAGTGTATTTCCAAGGCAGCATTTCTAACATTGAAACCTTAGTGTTTTGTTGATGCCTAATGGAGCATGTCAGAGCCAGCTGGCTTCTTGCAGGAGAAGCACACAGGCTTTTCAGTGTTAACATGGCTGTGAGCAGACCGTTTGTAAAGCCTTGGGTGCATCAGACTGCTTCACCTTGTCTGATAACCTCTGCCATCGCTGCAGCATGGTTTGATTATACTGTAATTGACAGGTCTTGTGCCATAGTGCTGTTTTGGTCATCAGTGTGGCTTCCAGATAGCATCCGGATAGAGGCCACTTCAGGCAATGATGCAGCACTGATGGCCTTCTTCTGGTCCTGACAAAATGGATGTGAGCCTGAAGTGGCCCACATGTATAATAGCAAATATGGCCCAAATATGCCAAATCAAATGTGGGCCCTTTTTTTTGGCAAAGATGTGGTGCTCTCGGCAACATGTAATCTGGATGTGGCCCTGAAGTGGCCCGTGTGGTAAATGGTGAATATGGCCCAAATATTACCAAACAAATATGGTCACCTTTGGCAAATATGTGGCACATGCGGCATTGCTATGGCTTGGTTCTGGCCCAAATCTGGCAAACAGGAGTAGAGCACCCGGGCGCCATCATTCATCCGGCCCACGTATGTGGGCCGGATGAAAGTGTCGGTGAGGGACAGGTCCTGGCCACAGCAATTTTGCTATCTGGGTTAGGGTTAGGGTTATGCCATTCCTATCATCCAGTCTGTCCAGGTCCAGCTCAGCTGGTATTTGACTAATTTCCTGAAATTCAAGGAGATCCCTGGCCGGTGAAACATAATCGCTACCTACTGGTGGCTTGCGTGACTTGGCAGGATACTGCAAATCTTCCCTAGCTGTTTCTACTTGGGAGAGAGGGCGGAGTTCCCGGTTAGTTGGGTTGGGTATCGAGAACTGGTTCCAGGTTAAAACCAATTCCAAAATTCCGACTCCAATGGATTCATTAAGAAATTTGAATTTCGATTCTGCTCATCGGTTCCTAAACAAATACCTAGTTAGTTGTCGCTAGTTGATGTTTCCGTACCAGGACCTGGCTATCCGTCTGCGCGGCTAGATCCAGTTGAACGTGTGCGTGTCTTCCTGTCTGCTCTTTCTGGACTGGACGATGCTGCGCAAAGCGATACATGTTTTTGTTTTGCGGGAAGATCAATAAGAGTCTATGCTGAACTGTTGAATTAACGTTAGCCATCCTACAGCGAATTAATTGTCTTGCCAAGACATAAACATAAAGTGTGCCATTCAGGCGCAAAATGACACACACCCACACCGTGCTCTTGCGTTCGAACAAGAGAAAAATATTTATTTGACACATGCGCAGATCTATATATATACAACACGGGTCCTCACAGGATCAAACAGCTGGTCATTGACAATGCGTGGATGAGACTGCATTAGATCACATGTTCAACATGAACCGTGCGCCATCATGGACCGCAGTAAGCGCTCAAAAGCGTGGCTTCGTTTTGTTCGAAAAAGTGACGGGTCAACACAGTGTGCCAATTTATTCCATTAAAGGGAGGATGCACTACTAACATGAAAACACATGTAAACTACTAATAAGACACATTAGTCCCTAGCTAACGAGTCTGACCCTTTAGCCGAGCGGTTAGTGATGTCGCCTTGTGGTGCAGTACAACTCGTATCGAATCCCGCACCGGGCAAGAAAATAACCGGTTACACACACATTCACCAGCATGGCAAATCAAGAAGCGTTACGTATTTGACGTGTTGTACAGGTATCCCTCACATGTCTCGTCCTCTTCAGTCAAACCTCAGTCTTGGAGGGCGTACGGATAGCGTAGCGGTCTATTCCATTGCCTTACAGCACGGGGATCGCTGGTTCGAATCCCCGTGTTGCTTCCGGGTTGGTCGGGCGTTCCTACAGACACAATTAACTGTGTCTGCGGGTGGGAAGCCGGATGTGGATATGTGTCCTGGTCGCTGCACTAGCGCCTCCTCTGGTCGGTCGGGGCGGCTATTCAGGGGGGGGGGGACTGGGGGGAATAGCGTGATCCTCCCACGTGCTACGTCCCCCTGGCGAAACTCCTCACTGTTAGGTGAAAAGAAGCGGCTAGGGTCCCCACATGTATCGGAGGAGGCATGTGGTAGTCTGCAGCCCTCCCCGGATCGGCAGAGGGAGTGGAGCAGCGAGCAGGACAGCTAGGAAGAGTGGGGTAATTGGCCGGGTACAACTGGGGAGAAAAAGGGGGAAAATTCCCCCCCTCTCTCAACCCCCCCCCAACCAAATAACCAGCATCTCGTCGCAATTGGGTAAGTGAAAATTAAACGTTTGTTTTGTTCTTAACAGCGAGATAGCAAACTAGCTATACTTCATCAAACTGCAAAAAAAAAAAACAACCCCGTGTGTCAAACTTATGCAAATACTGTAATGTATTTTTTTGTTGATGAACATTTGTACAGATGTTCCTAATTCTCTCTCGTCAACACCCACATGGGCTGCAGCTCCCTAAACTGTAAACTAATTGGTTTTCAAACTGTTGCCATGTTGTCATTTTGGCGGGTTGCAGTGTTACAAATACAGTACAGTGAACGAAAAAAGAATGAACGTGTTATTATTGAATCATATCATTTAATAACAGCAACCAAATTAAACTGTATGAAATTAATTTACAGGTTCCATAAACTGTATGAAGTCAATTGTGAATAGGGATATGATTAAATATGACTTGTGTAAAGGTTAAATTTTTTTTTCTGTGACATAAGCCTGTGACCTGTTTTGACCCCACCTCTCAAAGAATCGTAATTGAGGATTGTTTAGAACCGCAATCGATAAGCGGAATCAGAATCGTTAAAATCCAAATGATACCCAACCGTACCGGTTAGTGGGCAATGCAGCTTAGCTGTAGAAGGCTTGGCAAGATCAGTCAGTATATGTCCAAAGGAATTGAATCAAGTGCAACTGTACTTGGTATATATCCGTGAAGACGTTTCGCCTCTCATCCAAGAGGCACGAACTGATGAAGCCTCTGATGAAGCCTCTTGGATGAGAGGCGAAACGTCTTCACGGATATATACCAAGTCCAGTTGCACTTGATTCAATTCCTTTGGATAACCATGACCTGGATGAATGAGAACATTCACAGACAGTCAGTATATGGCGTCTCGACATGGTGACAAAGGAAGAAGCAGAAAAGAATTGGTAAGAATGGAAGGTGCTGAAGTATCAGAGTCTATGGTTCTATAATAGGCTTTCCGCCACCACTAGAGTTCTGAAGAGTGCACGCTAGCTGAAGCATGCAGAGGGATTATCCTGTAATGCACAAGAACATACCATATTGTAAGTATATATATATACATTTTCATGCAGCAATACTAAATTCAAACATTTTTAGTGAGTGAAATGTCATGAAACACCCTTTTTGGAGGAAGTGAGGGTTTGAGGTGGAAAAAAAACAACTAAAAACTAGCATGCTAGCTTCTGATTACCATGTTTACTAATGCACTAGCTGGCTACATAACTGCTGTAATTCTGTCTTCTACATTCTTGCTAACAGCTGTCAGTCAGAAAAGAAGCACTTACTTGATTTTTCAAATGAGGCACAACGAATGACAGTCATGCAATTCCATATAACATACAGCAGAAGGTGCCAAAGTTGTTAACAAGCTATAGCTACCGTTACACCTGGAAATAAACACATATACTTGGTAGGGTCAGCAGCCCCCCTGGCCAAATTGGTGCTCTAAGCAGCATTTTGTTACAGGGGCATGGCTGAGGCAGCTGGCAGCAAATAATTATTTTTTTTTATTAGAACAAAAATGCAATTTTGGCAAAGATATACTATATGATTGTAATGGAGAGTGATGGGGTAAACTGGAAAAATGCAATGCTCAATGACCTTTCAAGGTCAGCAGAGATCAGGTACAAATTGCCTCCCTGTCTGAAATGAAACCTTGGGGTATGTAGATTATATGCTGAAACTTTCATGCTTTAGTCATGAAATGCACAATTGGTTTGCATATTCTGCCCCACTACTTTGATTTACATCAGTTTATCTTTTGCTTTTACGGCGACACAAACTCTTTCAGGTTTCACACGTCAAATGACTTCAAGACCAGAATACACAAGCTGAATAAAGATCCCTTTATTGAACTCAAGAAATTAAAGCATAACATGAATTATGTTTTTCTTTCTGCACCAACACCTTTATCATTACACTCAAAACACAAACTCTGCGTGTGTTCGAAAAATATAAGTGTGTCACAAAAGTAAGTCGGAAATGTTCTTTTTCGCTAATCTAGAGTTAGTTGTTTGTCATCCTTACTCCGCTCAGAGTAGCTGGATTTGACGTACGATCTGTAGATGGAGGCCATCTTTCTTTGAGGCTCTCCTCGCGTATCTGGTGCAGTGAAATAATTTATCAAGCACTCAACACTGAGGCGACAATGACACACAAAAAATGATCCACACAATACGGTGCAACTATAGTGACTTCATCAAATGCACAAAAAGCAAATTCAAAACAAAAGAACACAACATGGCCGTTCATTACACTGATACACGGTAACTGTGGGCCGGTGCCACGGTTAGGTAAACATAAGCAACAATGACAGATAAATAAAGGTGGTTCGAAACAATACACTCTTCATCTTTTGATAGCATCTTGGACAACGGTGGTGTTTGTTTGAGTGCAGCTCAATTCAGTGTCACCAAAGCAGTGTGGATTCAATCTCTTTTTTTCCCCTACTTGTTGTACGTCACAACAACCTTGAATCATATTTTATCAAACATGCACAAAGTGTGTCTATGTGTGTCCTAGAGGGCAGGGGAAAACTGTGGTTAAAGGTGTGCACTGTGTTGAATACTGTTCCCCACACATTTGTGTGGCTGCTACAGTCACATAAAAACCAAGTGATATCCTCCAAGAAAAGAAGAAAACCTTTCGAGGATTTGAGAGAAGAATTAATTACAGTAATTAGTTACGCAGGCCTAGGCAGACAGACCCTTGGACTCTGACTGTGTTTTAATGGGGCTGGGGCCGTGGAACATACTCAGAGCACTAGCACCAACCATGTAAACGTTTAAATCAAGAAGACATTAAAACAAAAACACACTTTTAAAACAGGATTTATGAGGTCTTCACATGACAGCAGCATGCAGTAAGGTTTGCAGTATGCTCAGTTGTCCAGGGGAAGGCTAAATGGCAAAACACCTCGAAGGCACAATGGATGAATAAGCCAATTTAACACCGTTAACCCTCTTCCAGACCTGGGTCAAACAGTAATTGCAAATACCTTATTCGGTCTGTCCCCTACAAAGTCTGCCATTCTGCTTTTATTTAGCTCGTATCATTTTGTGTGAGGCACCAAATGACTGGGGTCAATATGTCAAAAGAGCTGGATACTGACTCCCAAAATTCTGGTCTGTTCCAAAATCTCCGAGCTTTCTGGCACTTATTGTATTGATTTTTATTTTTTCATTTTTTATTTTGAGATAATTTATTGATCCCCGTGGGGAAATTGTGCTCTGCATTTAACCCATCCTAGTTGTGTTGCTAGGAGCAGTAGGCAGTCATCGTGCAGCACCCGGGGATCAACTCCAGTTTGTCTTGCCATGCCTCAGTCAAGGGCACAGACAGGAGTATTAACTCTTACAACTGGAGAAAACCCACCACAGACACGGGGAGAACATGCAAACTCCACACAGAGGACGACCTGGGATGACCCCCAAGGTTGGACAACCCCTGGGTTCAAACCCAGGACCTTCTTGCTGTGAGGCGACAGCACTAACCACTAGGCCACCGTGCCGCCCATGTATGTGACAAACCGAAATCATCTGCTTTCTCAGTAGACTGAAACATACCAAGGGAGGTATTCGCAAATACACTTTGGCCCATGTCTGCCCTCTTCAACTAATTTTACGCACACATGTGCACAGGTGCCAACCTCATTTCAAGCCAATTCAAGTTACAGAATGAAACTCTATGAGCTAGAGTAGACCACTTAGTGCAATCTTCTGAGCCAATCCATGTATACTATGTAAGACTTGAGCGTTTGGCAAAACAATACAATGGTCTGAACAATTTAACGTCCAAAGCTCCACTCTTTTCCAAAACCCCCCAAAGAAAACAAAGCTGCCATGCTGTGCTGAACCAATACAAAGACGGAATGTAACAATTTCCCATCATGCATTGAGAAACCCCCATCTGCCCTGCCACAGGAAGGGATGCCTCACACAGATACAATCCGATGTCATAAAAGTTAAACATAAAACTATTTCATACATATATGCAATGGTTAAAAATAATGATATAGTTGCTATATAGATTTGAAAAACTCTTATCTGTGTTATTGGACCTAGATCTCTCAATAGAACTTTTAAGGATGAGAAAATAACACAACATACTGTATTTACAGTGACTTTTGGCATCCATATTTATCTTTATATAACCACACTATGAATGGCATTAGGACTACTGTTGCTGTTAACGGACATAGATTCTGATGGACTGCAAGAGCCACAGCCCGGTAAACAAATGGCATGGCATGTTTGTTCTATCTGTTCTGATATGGTATTTTATTTTAAAAAATAAAATCAAAGTGGACCAGACATTGGCGATAAATTTGTGCTAGCACATGATCAAGTAGTTAAGATTATTTTTTATATAGAGTATTCAAAGGACTCCTGAAAACTTCCAAGCACAATACAAAGAAGGACAAGCCAGTTAATATGTACATGTATAGTCTCTCACAGCAGCGCTCCACTGAGTTACTGTTCCCTTCTCCTTCTAATTGTCTTGAGATTAAAAAAAAAAAGCAAAAAAAAAAAAACAACCCAGATTTCTGTACATGTCTTTTCCCCGTATCCCCATTCTCTCGGGGAGATCATTGTCTTATAGTGGGTGGCCTTTTTCTCTGTATCTTTACCCCCTGCAAATGGTCATGGAGTGAAACCTCTCCCATCACCGCCCCCCTTCCTTCGATTCGTGGTCTGACAAATTCCTCCCTTTCACCGTGTCCCGTGTTCGCCTGTTAGATGAACCACTCTTTCTTTGATTCATCGATTGTTTCCGGGTTGTCCGTGCCGATGATGGCTGTGTCTGCCGATTCCCCGCCGGTCTCCCCGCTGCCTTTAGCCTCATTGGTGTGGTAGGTGCCCTTGTGGCGGAACATGTAGCGTATCAGAAACACCAGGGTGCACAGGATGGTGAAGATCACGACCGCAATGATGCCTGCAGGGGAACACATTTAAAAAGGTAACAAGAAAATGGCGTCATTTTCTGTTATTGTATGGTTCCTGTGTATTCAGAGCAGATTTTTTTTTTAGATTTTTCTTTTTCTCCCCAGCTGTATCCGGCCAATTACCCCGCTCTTCCGAGCCTTCCCGGTCGCTGCTCCACCCTATCTGCCGATCCGGGGAGGGCTGCAGACTACCACATGCCTCCTCCGATACACATGGAGTTGCCAGCCGCTTCTTTTCACCTGACAGTGAGGAGTTTCGCCAGGGGGACGTAGCGCGTGGGAGGATCACGCTATTCCCCCCAGTTCCCACTCCCCCACGAACAGGCGCCACAACCGACAAGAGGAGGCGCTAGTGCAGAGACCAGGACACATACCCACAGCCGGCTTCCCACCTGAAGACATGCCCAATTGTATCTGTAGGGACGCCCGACCAAGCTGGAGGTAACACGGGGATTCGATCCGGCGATTCCCGTGTTGATAGACTGCTACACTACCCGGACGCCCCTCAGAGCAGAATTCAATCCACTTAAAAAAAAAAACAGTCATGCAGAAAAAAAAATCTGATTAAACCAATTTTGGAGACGTATGTGGAATGAGCGTTGTGTACCTCCGATGATGGCTGAGTTCCTGTTGACTCCATCGGGGATCACCCTCTCCTCATTGAAGGGGAATTCTGCATCTGTGCCCAATAAAAGGAGGAATGAAGGACGGAGACGGCAAAGTAAGGACATCACACTTGCCAGGTCAGCGGCAAATGTGAAAAAGCTGTTTTGTCACCAGTCAAAATATAGAAAAATCTACCAAAGTCTAGCAAAAGGCTTATCAAGATACACAAGTGTTGCTTTGCGATTTGCATACTGGACTTGGTTTCACATTTTAGAAAGGACAAGCTGTACTAATGGCGGATGACCTCATCATCGACTGGGTTCTGTGTTGTGTCTTCAAATATGCCTGCTGCTGTCCGTCTAAACATACATATTTAAAATCCGCATCCGTCAATGGTGAGTCAGCTAACAAGCTGTATCAGCTGTTGCGGCCTAAGGCATCCTTAGGGAACGAGTAGTGGGATGTATTTCATTAAAGAGCTATGGCAGGTTGAGAGGCTAATGACAGTTGTTGCTTCTCTCCACCTGACACGGAAATAAATCTCAGTCAGCAGCCATCCCTCTAATTGGCCCTTATTCTCACCGGATGGACAGATTTGCAAGGCAAACAAGTGGAGAAGGAGAGGAGGCAGGAGGACGGCTGAAATGAGTGGAAGTGGTGTTGAGCTTTGATGGTATTGGGGTGAGGGGGCTGAATTTTGTAGTGATGACACTTGTACACACACAAAAAAGCAAAAGGCACACATGCATAGTCAACTTGCAACACACACACACACACACACACACACACACACACGCACACAGCTTTGCACCCAAACACTCAGTGCGCACAAAACCTCTCCACCTCCACTGACGCACACAAAAGCTAACACAAAGAGCAACTCCCCAGTATGAGCTAGCAGCTATTTCTGCTGCTGACTACATCATCCGTACAGCCTGTGGGAACTGGAGAGCATGAGTAAGAGGGAGAGGAGGGAGGGAGGGGAAAAGGCAAGGGTGAAGCTGGGATGGAAAGGAGTGGAAGAAAGCAAACCTACTGATGATAGCATGTCAGCTGACCAGGGAGGAGAAGAGAGAAAAAGACAGAGAAAAAGCAGAGAGGCAAAAGAGTTTCGGAGAAGAGAGAGGACGACCCAGAAGAGCAGAAGGAAACCCGAGGATGGACATCATCAGTCAGAAATACAAAAACAAAATAAGGCAGTGGAACCCTGTATGACTGTCTGTCTCTCAGTCTGTCAGGCCACCCATCTGCAGAAGATGTACAGTGTACTAGATAGAGGATAATGGTTGGGAGGGATGATGGAGAGCTGATGGTGAGCTTGGACAGGAGTTCAAATCAATGGACTTCATCGATTTCAGATTGTGTGGCGTTCCCAAAGGGACAGTTGGAGCCAAACACCAGAAAAACTGCTGCACTCAGATTACTGAAACTCAGGGAAACCCAAATCTGTATATCCATGGGTGCACATGTATGTACATGCTCGTGTATATGTGTGCGTACTCACGCATAACTTGCTCCATGTGTCTATGTGTATGCATTTGTGTATTGGTCACTTCCAATTGCATCCTGAGTGTATTTGAAATTTGAATGTTTGACTATATGACTAAAGATCAGTAAATCAACATAATTATTTAAGAGTGAATTAACAGATCTTTATATACCCGGGAGTATAATCTACATATTAAAAAAAAATATCTAAAATCCTGGACGTTACCAGGATAATCATGGGTGTAGAGGGAGAAGGAGATATGCGAGTGGAGATCCCTGTGTATTTGTTTTTTTTTGTTTTATTTTTTGGGGGGATCCCCCCCCTTTTTTTCACCCCAATTGTATCCAGTCAATTATCCACATCCGGCTTCCCACCTCCAGACACAGCCAATTGTGTCTGTAGGGACGCCTGACCAAGCTGGAGGTAACACGGGGATTCGAACCGGCGTTCCCCATGTTGGTAGGTAACGGAATAGACCGCTACCCCACCCAGATGCAAGATCCCTGTGTGTACATATGGAGTATCCTCATCTTCACCTGTGTTGTCCAGATGCCAGGGATCTGTGGCGGCAGACATTGGTGGGATGGTTAGTGGTGATGCCCCGCAGTTGGACTCTATTAGTTTGCCCTGGTAGGACACAGGCCCGATGGGTACCGGCTGTCTGTCCGTCTGTCCGTCCGTCGGCACGGGCTGGGCTGACGCTGGCGTTCTGAGGGCAGACTTGAGGGGCGCGATGCCGTTGAACTGTACCCGTGATAGGCACCCAATGAATCCTGGTGTGTTATAATGCTCGATGAGCACCGGGTCTATGTTCCCTGTCTCTGTACAGAGGGAGGGAAGACAGAGAGAGAGAGAGAGAGAGAGAGAGAGAGAGAGAGAGAGAGAGAATATTCCAACATATATTAGCATTTGGGGTTTTTGAGAAACCACAGGCCTGAAAGGACTGACCGCAGCACGTTTAAAAAACCGACCCAAAGCCTGTCTCAGCACATTTACTGGTGCACACAGAGAATATGCATGTCTGTAAGACTGCATAAAATTAAACAAACCCTGATTCAACAGAGCTCTACAATGCAAACTTGCACTTAAGCACTGGGGATGAATTCTGCTGACGCACACATGGAGAGATATTTTCATACTAAGTATAAAACGCTGATTTAGAAAGGTTTTGTTCTGATGCTGTAAAGATCTCACTGAGATGAGGACAAATTCAGAGAGAGAGACAGAGAGAAAGAGAGAGAGAGAGAGACAGACAGACAGACAGACAGACAGACAGAGAGTGAGAAGAGGAAGACATTGAAGAACATCACGTGCTGATGATAACTTCTGAGATGCAGGAGAATATTGTAGAATGAATAAAGAGACATAATGTGTTCATTCTTCTCTATATCTTTCTTTTTAACCCCCCCCCTCTTTCGTCCTCTCCAATTGTCTACTACTACTACTTTCGGCTGCTCCCGTTAGAGGTCGCCACAGCGGATCATCCTCTCCAATTGTATCCAGCCAATTACCCCACTCTTCCGAGCCATCCCGGTCGCTGCTCCATCCCCCCTGCTGATCTGGGAAGGGCTGCAGACTACCACATGCCTCCTCTGATACATGTGGAGTCACCAGCCGCGTCTTTTCACCTGACAGTGAGGAGTCTCCCCAGGGGGGTGTAGCGCATGGGAGGATCATGCTATTCCCCCCAGTTCCCCCTCTCCCCCTAACAGGCGGAGGTAACACGGGGATTCGAACCAGCAATCTCCATGTTGGTAGGCAACGGAATAGACTGCTACGCTACCTGGACACCCAGCTCTGTCTCTTCCTGGTTTTCTCTTACTCTCTCTTGCTTTCTCTCTCTCTCATGTCGTGCCTTTATCCATCTTTTTATTCTTCACCATAGACCAGTGTGTCCATCAGAGGTACTACCGGATATGACAGGTTTATTTCAGTCCCTGTGGGTCCATCTGACCTCTCCGTCCCTCCACCTGACTGGGAGGACAAACTCTCTGGAGACTCAACTGAAATGAACAAAGTGTTTGGTGTATGGCTCTGTAAATGTGAACATAAGAAACAAAGGAACTCACACGACAGGGATCCTCTCACCCACTTTCATATCAGTCTCTCTCCACCGCACTTGGCTTCTTTGCTTAACTCTCCACCCCTCTCTGATTTACTCTCTCGCTGTTTTTCTTTATCGCTTTCATCGCTCTCTCTTTCAGCTTTCTCCGTCTTTGTCTCGATTTCTGAATGGCTCACCCTACCTGATTCGATCCTTGCCTGTCTCTCTCTCGCCCCTTTGGTATCAAAGATGCAGTGGCGCTCAAACGCAGCATGTCGCTCACATCAAAATGCAGAGGAGACAGCAGAAACGAGAGACCGGCGATGGCAAACAAAACAATATGGAGCAAAAATCTCTCAAACAAACATGTTGGCAAATGTGTGAATTCTCCAATGCACGCTTCTCTGTAAACACATACGGAACAACTTCAGCTCCACCCAACTGCCTCAAACATGCTGCAGGGCTTTACAATCTGCATTTCTTATTCCCACCCGCACGAGGCTGCGGCCTTCACACGAATCAAATCTTTTTTTTTGTTTTTGGATCTTTTCCCCCCTTTTTTCTCCCCAATTGTATGCGGCCAATTACCCCACTCTTCCAAGCCACCCCGGTTGCTGCTCCACCCCCTCTTCTGATCACAGGAAGGGCTGCAGACTACCACATGCCTCCTCTGATACATGTGGAGTCACCAGCTACTTCTTCTCACCTGACAGTGAGGAGTTTCACCAGGGGGACATAGTTCGTGTGAGGATCACGCTATTCCCCCCGAACAGATGCCCCGACCAACCAGAGGAGGCACAAGTGCAGCGACCAGGACACATACCCACATCCGGCTTCCCATCCGCAGACATGGCCAATTGTGTCTGTAGGGATGCCCGACAAAGCCGGAGGTAACATAGGGATTTGAACTGGCAATCCCCATGTTGGTAGGCAATGGAATAGACCACTACACTACCCAGATGCCCCATACAAATCAGATCTGATCGTTGTTGCACATTCATGTGGAAAATGCTGCAGTACTAGTTCAGGATGCACACAGTGTTCATGAATATGTGGAAAGTAAGTGTGTGTGTGTGTGTGCTACAGTATCGCGTACTGCTCTGGTGGACAATTGGGTTCTATGTTTCTCTGACAGATAGGAAATGTGTCCTGTAATTTAATTTTCTCCCCTCATTTCATTTTTTAAGGGTCCAGTGCATGTCTGTTTTGTGTGTATGCATACATGTCTTTTTTTTGGGGGGGGGGTCTGTGTGTATGTTATTGATTGTGCAGCCAGGAACAGAGCTCAGAGGTTTCTGTGTCCTCTCAAGATCCATCACCCAACCAGATCCCCAGATACTGTTGCCTTGTTTAGATGAGCGCATGTCAATGTGTGTCTGTGCTTCTGTTGGCAATCATTGTTCCACAGATACAGATAAGATACAGCCACCGCTCCTCTGTCTGAGTGTGTGTGTGTGTGTGTGTGTGTGTGTGCGCTTCTGTCTGTCTGCATGTGTATGTACATGTGTGTGTGTGCGTCTGTCTGTGTGTGTGCGTGTGTATACACTGAGGTATTAAAAACCTTTGGTCAGCATTCTCTGTCCCATAATGCACTGAGACAACAGCGAGATCCAATATCAGACAGGTTCAAGCCAGGAGAAGCCAATTATTTGGCGAGTCCATGACTATGGATGTGTGAATTTGCATATATGTGGGTGAACAAAATTGATAAGAGTGAAAAATGTGAGATATGGTATGAGGGAGAGAGCGAGAAAGAGCCTGACGGCAATTCCAGTAAGCATCGCAAGAAGAGTACTCGCCATATCGTCATGGTTCATAAACAAGTGGGAATCGTCTCTGTCTCTCCCACCGCCGCCTGTCCTCTGAATGTGTTCTGCAAACGGCAGAGGCCCGGCTGTGAATGCTAATACACCCTCTGATGAGAGTACAACAGGCTGCTCTGCATACAATACCGATGAGCCGTGAATAGCCTTCACGCTTCCCTTGTTTCATGGTAACTCCACAGCCGACTGTTCTGCAGAAACAATTGCATTTCCAGAAGGAGCGTGACAACAGAACCAACGCCAGCGTTTGTTATGAACATCACGCGTTGTAAAACAGACCGATTTTAGAAGAGGTGCTCAAGCTGGGTGCATCTTTAAGATATTGTCTTGAGACCCATTTCTGCAGGCATGCTTTAATTAAATGCTGCTCCCCTTTTCTTGTAACCCTTTTTATTTCCCCCCCAGTCATCTTGTGTTTGTGTTTAACCTCGTTTCTGTCTTTTGTCTTGACTGCACAGCTGCTCGCGTATGTTGTTTTAGAAAAGCCCCGAAACAAAGTTTTTTTTGGGTTAATTTGTAAGAGGGTACTGACCAACAGAAACAGAGGCAGTGCACTATGCCCTCACTTCTGTTCTTTTCATCACCCCGGCTGCCAGACAGGCCTTTCATAACAACCGTGCACCAAAGGAAAATGCACCCAGAAACCCTGAACGCTTGGCACATCGCAAAAATTATCTATTTATGTCATGCTGTAAAGATCAAGACCTTTCCTTGCACTGCACACAACCTGTATTTTCTCCTCCTGCACACCAGCTGGTCTGTGTATCACAAGATGGACGTGTGCCTGTCAATACGAGCACATGCCTTGCAAACATGCGTGCACACGCAGACACACTCGTGTACGCACAAGACCACAGCAGCCATTGTGACAAGGTCACAAGGTTGATCAGATGATTGCATCTTCTGATTGCCTCCAGGGTGACCAATAGGAGGGTATGAATAATTAATGAGGCAGGACAGCACACAGCAGGAGGTGAGAAACGTTTGATTGGCTGAGGTGGGGTGAGGATGGTGGGCTGGGGTGGGTGGAGGGGGTTTAAAAGGAACAAAAAGAAGAAATTAGTGAGTGACCTCAACAAAAAAGGGAGTGGGTGGAGTAAAAGATAGAGAGAAACCTCTTTCATACACACGGACCCCACCCCCAACCTGTAAGCCTTCCTTCAATTTAATGCGTCGGGCTCATCTGTGAATGTGAGCCAGAGTCGATATTCCGTAAAAAGTTGTATTGGGAATTTGCCGACTTGCAACCTGCTCACATTTACGGAAACATCAACAATGATACTGTGAACAAAAGCCATCAGATTTAATTATTAAGGCATTTTCTTTTTGGGGAGGGGGATTCCCCCCCCTTTTCTCCCCAGTTGTATCTGGCCAATTACCCAACTCTTCCGAGCCATCCCGGTCGCTGCTCCACCCCCTCTGCTGATCCGGGGAGGGCTGCAGACTACCACATGTCTCCTCTGATACATGTGGAGTCGCCAGCTGCTTCTTTTTACCTGACAGTGAGGCGTTTCGCCAGGAGGACGTAGCGCATGGGAGGATCACGCTATTCCCCCCAGTTCCCCCTCCCCCCTGGACAGGTGCCCCAACCGACCAGAGGAGGCACTAGTGTAGCGACCGGGACACACACCCACATCCGGGTTCCCACCCACTGACACAGCCAATTGTGTCTGTAGGGACACCTGACCAAGCCGGAGGTAACACGAGCTTTCGAACCAGTGATCCCCATGTTGGTAGGCAACAGAACAGACTGCCACGCCACCCGGACGCCCATTAA
>NC_079229.1:15081521-15126521 GCF_029633865.1 Lampris incognitus
CACCAGATCTCAACCAAACTTAACACCTATGGGAGATTTTGGACCGACATCGCTCTCCACCACCATCATCCAAACAAGAAACGAGGAAATATATTTTCGAAGAATGGTGTCCATCCCTCCAGTAGAGTTCAGAGACTTGTAGAATCTATGGCAAGGAGCAGTGAAGCTGTTCTGGAGCCTCGTGGTGGCCCAACACCTCACTAAGTCTCTTTATGTCAGTTTGTCCTTGAAATGTACTGTCTGTATGTACACACACAACCTGTCCATGGATTTTGGTAGGCTTTCAGAGCAAAAGAAAAGCGTGATAGAGAACTGGTCTTGAGTGTACCATCCCATGCAAACTATGCATAACCACTCTGTGGTGTCTACATAAATGCTATTTCAGATTTTAAGAAGTGTTTACTTGGTTTTATCTTCCACTACCCTTCCTGGATAGACTCACTACACTTGTCTAAGATATGAACCTGGGACCTACAACAATAACAAAACCTAATGATTCCTCTCCTCTCCGCAGGATGTATAATTGCATTGGTTTGAATTGATCAAGTAGGATCAGCTGAGCCCACCTGATATGGGCTCAACTTCAGAATGACTCATCATTGCTTCCACTGGCAGTCTTCATGCTTCAGAGAATGAGGTTGAAGGACTCATCGAAAGCAACCATAAAAGCCCACATTAACCCGAATCAGTGGAAAGCATAAGCAACCCAGCCACTGAGGATGCACAAGCCAGTGCAACCTTAGTGCCGGTCCCAAGCCCGGACAAATGGGGAGGGTTGCGTCAGGAAGGACATCCGGCGTAAAATCTTTGCCAGATCAAATATGTGGATCATAAATAAGACTTACATACCAGATCGGTCGAGGCCCGGGTTACCAACGACCGCCACCGGTACTGTTAACCAGCAGGGTGTCGGTGGAAACTATGCTACTGTTGGGCGAAGGAGAAGGAGAGGGGGAAAGCATGTCCAGAGGCAGCTAGAGAGGAGGAAGGGTAGACATGTGTAGGTGAGAGTTGGAACTTTGAATGTTGGCACTATGACTGGTAAAGGGAGAGAGCTGGCTGACATGATGGAAAGAAGAAAGGTAGGCATACTGTGTGTGCAACAGACCAGGTGGAAGGGGAGTAAGGCCAGGAGTATCGGAGGTGGGTTCAAACTCTTCTACCATGGTGTGAATGGGAGGAGAAATGGGGTAGGGGTAATTCTGAAGGAAGAGTATGTCAAGAGCGTGCTGGAGGTGAAGAGAGTGTCAGACAGAGTGATGAGTATGAAGCTGGAAATTGAAGGTTTATTGCTAAATGTTATCAGCGCATATGCCCCGCAAGTTGGGTGTGAGATGGATGAAAGAGAAGAATTCTGGAGTGAGTTGGACGACATGGTGGAGAGGGTACCCAAGGAGGAGAGAGTGGTGATTGGAGCGGACTTCAATGGACATGTTGGTGAAGGGAACAGAGGTGATGAGGAGGTGATGGGAAGGTATGGAGTCAAGAAGAGAAATGTGGAAGGACAGACGGTGGTCGATTTCGCGAAAAGGATGGAAATGGCTGTGGTGAATACATATTTCATGAAAAGGGAGGAACACAGGGTGACGTACAAGAGTGGAGGAAAGTGCACACAGGTGGACTATATCTTATGTAGAAGGCGCCACCTAAAAGGGATTGGAGACTGCAAGGTGGTGACAGGGGAGAATGTAGCTAGGCAGCATCGGATGGTGGTCTGTAGGATGACTTTGGAGACCAAGAAGAGGAAGTGAGTGAAGACACAGCCGAAGATCAAATGGTGGAAGTTGAAGAAGGAAGACTGTTGTGTGGAGTTCAGGCAGGAGTTAAGACAGGCACTGGGTGGTAGTGAAGAGTTGCCAGATGGCTGGACAACCACTGCAGAAATAGTGAGGGAGACAGCTAGGAAGGTACTTGGTGTGTCATCAGGACAGAGGAAGGAAGACAAGGAGACTTGGTGGTGGAATGAGGAAGTACAGCAAATTATACAGAGGAAAAGGTTGGCAAAGAAGAAGTGGGATAGTAAGAGAGATGAAGAAAGTAGACAGGAGTACAAGGAGATGCAGCATAAAGCAAAGAGAGAGGTGGCAAAGGCAAAGGAAAAGGCGTATGGTGAGTTGTATGACAGATTAGACACTAAGGAAGGAGAAAAGGACTTGTACTGATTGGCTAGACAAAGGGACCAAGCTGCAAAGGATGTGCAGCAAGTTAGGGCGATCAAGGATAGAGATGGAAATGTGCTGACAAGCGAGGAGAGTGTGCTAAGAAGGTGGAAGGAATACTTTGAGGGGCTGATGAATGAAGAAAATGAGAGAGAGAGAAGTTTGGATGATGTACGGATAGTGAATCAGGAAGTTCAGTGGATTAACAAGGAGGAAGCGAGGGCAGCTATGAAGAGGATGAAGAGTGGAAAGGCAGTTGGTCCTGATGACATACCTGTGGAGGCATGGAGATGTTTAGGAGAGATGGCAGTGGAGTTTTTAACTAGATTGTTTAACACAATCCTGGAAAGTGAGAGGATGCCTGAGGAGTGGAGAAGAAGCATACTGGTACCGATTTTCAAGAACAAGGGCGATGTGCAGAACTGTAACAACTACAGAGGTATAAAGTTGATCAGCCACAGCATGAAGATTTGGGAAAGAGTAATAGAAGCTAGGTTAAGAGGAGAGGTGATGATCAGCGAGCAGCAGTATGGTTTCATGCCACGAAAGAGCACCACAGATGCGATGTTTGCTTTGAGAATGTTGATTGAGAAGTATAGAGAAGGCCAGAAAGAGTTGCATTGTGTCTTTGTAGATTTAGAGAAAGCTTATGACAGGGTGCCAAGAGAGGAGGTGTGGTATTGTATGAGGAAGTCAGGAGTTGCAGAGAAGTATGTAGGAGTGGTGCAGGATACGTATGAGGGAAGTGTGACAATGGTGAGGTGTGCGGTTGGAATGACAGATGGGTTCAAGGTGGAGGTGGGATTACATCAAGGATCGGCTCTGAGCCCTTTCTTGTTTGCAATGATGATGGACAGGTTGACAGACAAGATCAGGCAGGAGTCTCCATGGACGATGATGTTCGTGGATGACATTGTGATCTGTAGCGAGAGTAGGGTGCAGGTTGAGGAGAGCCTGGAGAGGTGGAGGTATGCACTGGAGAGAAGAGGAATGAAAGTCAGTAGGAGCAAGATGGAATACCTATGCGTGAATGAGAGGGAGGACAGTGGAATGGTCAGGATGCAAGGAGTGGAGGTGACAAAGGCATTTGAGTTTAAATACTTGGGGTCAACTGTCCAAAGTAACGGGGAGTGCAGTAGAGAGGTGAATATGGAGCTGCCAGGGATGAAGAGAAGAGGAAGGCAAAAGAGGAGGTTTATGGATGTGGTGAGGGAAGACATGCAGGTGGCTGGTGTGACAGAGGAAGACGCAGAAGACAGGAAGAAATGGAAACAGATGATCCGCTGTGGCGACCCCTAACGGGAGCAGCTGAAAGTAGTAGTAGTAGTGGAAAGCATAAGTGATGGACCGACTGGCTTTGAGAAACCAGACATCCAGTGGTATCATCCACTTCCAAAAAGCGGCACCACAGCAGGGAGGAGGCTCCATCAAGAGGGAAGTGCGGGGAGTCTGGGTAGTGTAGCAGTCTATTCCATTGACTACCAACACGGGGATTGCTGGTTCGAATCCCTGTGTTACCTCCGGCTTGGTCGGGCATCCCTACAGACACAATTGGCCATGTCTGTGGGGGGGAAGCCGGATGTGGGTATGTGTCCTGGTCGCTGCACTAGTGTCTCCTCTGGTCTGTCGGAGTGCCTGTTCAGGGGGAGGGGGAACTTGGGGGAATAGCATGATCCTCCCATGCACTATGTCCCCCTGGCGAAACTCCTCACTGTCAGGTGAAAAGAAGCGGCTGGGGACTCCACATGTATCGGAGGAGGCATGTGGTAATCTGCAGCCCTCCCTGGATTGGCAGAGGTGGTGGAGCAGCAACTGGGACGGGCTTGGAAGAGTGGGGTAATTGGCCAGATACAATTGGGGAGAAAAAAGGGGAAAATACCCCCCAGAAAAAGAGGAGGGGAGCTCGCCCCTCTCCTCTGACCATTTCAAGCCCTCCTGTCCCTCACGGAGCCCCATCTGACACCAATGATATAGTAATTGTCTATTGAGAGCTCTGATATGGCTTACCAGTTGCAAGAGCAGATATAGCTCAATGTTAAATAAGACTGCATGGAAATAAAGTTGCTGGATGCAGTAAAACAGTCAAAGTGGCAGAATGACTTAATTCTATGGAAATTACTTGACAGCACCCACAGAAGACCATGTGTTTGTGATATGTGTCTGCAGGGTGGGTCCAGAGACTTGACTAGAGAAACGAAAAAATGAAAAGAAATCAGTATTTCAGTCTGGTACAAATACACACGTCCTTGACAACCAAGCCTCGGGGCTACAATCACCTCTGTCTAATAGTCTAGTATCATGCTGCTGCTATTTCACTCGCTCGCTCTCTCCCCGACTTTGGCTCTGAAATGATTGCTTCTGAGAGACAGACACCCTGACACACACACACACACACACACACACACACACACACACACACACACATATAGGCGTGCTGATGTACACCCACAGAGGTGGGTGGACAGACACACTCACGGACATGTACACACACATTTACAGTGGTAACAAGTACAGAGTTGGGAGTGTGCTTTCTGCTACAGCTGATGCATGACTCATCTCCAACAGCTATTCTGCTGGGAGGCAGAAATCTAGAAAGGAGAGACCTACATGCAATACGTCAGCTTGCACACACACACACACACACACACACACACACACACACACACACACACACACACACACACACACACACACACACAAAACATGCATATGCACAAACGCACATGCACTGGCAGGCAAGAAAATACACTCACTCAATACATATACTCCTTCATACAGGAACACCTACACGCCGTACATAATTTACATAGAGGCTTTACCCTCATAAATACATAATTATGCCTTATAGACCAAAAGACAAGGCATACCTGAAAACACATGCACACATCCATGTATTGCAAGTGCGCTTTGCCACATGTACACTGCTTCCTTTAAGCTAACCATGCTGGAACATAAAGCTACAGTATCAGACTCAGGAGGCTTTCAACAAGCACCAGAGTACTTTTACCATCACAGTGAGATACAGGTACCCCTGACTCAGCTCCATGATTCATGATCGATACCTCACTAATAGAAATAATCCAAACCTCGCTGACCTGGACCTGAGACATCCGAATTGATGGATCCACATCCAAAGACATGAAATCATTAGTCTCACCATCATGCACAGCTGTTGTAAACTACACGTAGTGCAACTGGAGGTCTTTCAACAGCAAACGAGGACTCAGTGCTGTGCTTTGCTACTAACATTTTGAAAAAGACCTCACTCGTTCTTGTGCATGAAATATTGAAATGTATTTCAGCTGTGTGAACATTTCAGTAGTAGCAGTGGTGGTGGCAGTAGTAGTAATAATAGTAGTTGTTTATATTGTTTCAGTTCTCATGTATAAGTGTGCTGCAGCCACTCCCCCATACACATCAATGGGGTGGAAGTGGAGCGTGTCTCCAGCTTTCAATTCCTTGGAGTCCACATCAGTGAGGAACTTTCCTGCACATCAAACACCCAGGCCCTTGTGAAAAAGGCCCAACAACACCTGCATTTCCTGAGGAGGCTGAGGAGCGCCTGTCTAACCCCCAAAATTCTCACCAACTTCTACCACTACACTATGGAGAGCATCCTGACCAGCTGCATCTCAGGGTGGTACGGCAACTGCACCTCAGTAGACCAGAAAGCTCTGCAGCGGGTCGTCAAGGCGGCCCAGCATATCACCGGTATCCAGCTCCCAGCCATAAAAGACAATCATCAAAAACGCTGCCTTCGAAGGGGTCTCAGCATCAGCAGAGATCCCACCCACCCCAACCATGGACTGTTCTCCCCCTGCGCTCTGGGAGGCGCTACAGGAGCCTCAGAGCCCGCACAACCAGGCTCAAAAACAGCTTCTTTCCCCAAGCTTTTGCCCACCTGAACCTGGCCACCCACTGAATGTCTGTGGATATTTTTAAATATTTTGTACTCGTGCTCTTTTTTAACGTACTTTTAGCTTTTGGTCTTCATGTGTGTATATCGTATACTGTCTTTGTTTGTGTCTGTCTTGCACTGTTTGGTAAAGCCGCAGCCCTCATTTCATTTTTAACATGTGCCTGCACATTGTTTTTGATGACAGTAAATTGAAATGAATTGAATTGAATTGCTAACAGACACAGAAGGGTAACCAAAGACCTTTCATCCATTATCCAAACCGCTTATCCTTCTCAGGGTCGCGGGAGCCTATCCCCAGTAGTCATTGGGCGGCAGGTGGGGAGACACCTTGGACAGGTCACCAGTCCATCACAGGGTCAAGACAAAGACACACCCACCCACCCACACACACACACACACACACCTAGGGACAATTTAGTATGGCTGATTCACCTGACCTGCATGTCTTTGGACTGTGGGAGGACACCGGAGCACCCAGAAGAAACTCAGGCAGACACGGGGAAAGCATGCAAACTCCACACAGAGGACAACCTGGGACGACTCCCCAGGGTTGGACTACCCCGGGGCTCAAACCCAGGACCTTCTTAATGTGAGGTGACCATGCTAACCACTGTGCCAACCAAGGAATTTATTTTTTTTGTATTCAAGAGATGCGCTGTTCAAAAAAGTATCAGCTAATTATTTAAAGTGTGCTGCAGGGAAGGTGATGAGTGCAATGTAGGTTTTCTTTTCTCAAAAGTAAGTAATAATTCTTTTGCAGACTGTTTTTTTGTTGTGGTTTTTCTGAAGAGTTAAAATATTGATTTCATGGGGGCAATGACACTTCATAAAAATTCCAATGTAGACTTTCTAAAGTCCGTCTTTTGTATACTTGTTTATAAACCAGTCCAGTGCTCAATGCCTTACTGCCCTCAATCAATTTCCCCTTAATTTTAGCCAACTCATCTGCCCCTGCATCAGCACTCAGAGAAGCAAGAGAGGAGACATCTCTATCATCAGTGTGTGTGTGTGTGTGTGTGTGTGTGTGTGTGTGTGTGTGTGTGTGTGTGTGTGTGTGTGTGCATGTGCATGCGTGCTTGGGTGTGTTTGTGTCTCATCAAACACTGAGGCTCTGTCTACCAGAAACAGAGAATCAGATAGCTCAGCTGTCTGAGAGCCTCTGTCTCTGCAGCACTGATACAGAACTGGAGCAGATTGGGCGAGATGCACTAAATGAAACGCCTGATTGTGTTCTGTGTCTATTGTTTCATCTATCAATGTCTCTGTATCTCCCTCATCACGCTGTTTTTCTCTGTTTTGGTCCCATACATAATTTGCCCCATCTCTCTGTCGACATCTAGCTCTCACTTACTATTCACGGCAACATTACTGAGATCACCTTGATGTGAATGAGTCTTGTCTATATCTATGTTGTGTCTTATTATGTCATGGTGCATATGAGGGAAAGGCTCCATGCTGTAGAATACAGGTGTATATATATATATATATATATATATATATATATATATATATATATATATGTCAACACAGATACAGGAAAAAAGATTTTAATACATTGCAGTACAGGCCTGTTTCGTGCGTCTTACACTCATCAGCTGCTAATGCATATATATATATATGTGTGTGCATGTGTGTGTGTGACAGGAGCAATGACTTCGCCCTCAAAGTCCTTCACATATCTGTAGTGGGTCTGTGTGCACTGTGATGGAGTGTGTGAGACAGAGAGAGAGAGAGAGAGGGAAAGAGAGGCAGACAGACAGACAGACAGACAGACAGACAGACACACACACACACACACACACACACACACATACACGAATTGTGTATGTGCATGTGTGTGTTTGTGTGTGTGCATGTGTGTGTATGTACGTGTGTGTGCATGTGTGTGTATGTGCATGTGTGCACGTGCGCGCGTGTGTGCAAGTGACAGCATCTGTGGTAAGTGTATGTGTGTTTGGGCCTGTCGGTGTACTCCCAGGGGTTGTGGTGGCCTCTGAAGTAGTCGATAGTTCTAGCTGAGAAGTGAAGTCAGCCATTACTTCTGCCCCACTGACTACCTCACAAGTCAATGTAGAGGACAGGAGAGACAAGGACGGGGGAGGGGAGATGAGCAGCATAGAGCCAGAGCCAAGAGAAACACATCATAACAGAAAACAACAGTGCAGAAAAGACAATTAGAGAAAGAAAAAGAAGCATGACTGATTTGAAAGCGACATGCGCAGAAGCATCTAATAACAGAACACAACCAAGAGGAACATAGTAGGTCAGCACAGCACTGACCAGAATATAACAGCTCAGCAGACACAGAGCCGAGATGAACATGGAGAAAATACAGAGAATGGAAGACAATGGAAATGAACTAAAGGTGTTATGAAAGCACAGAGCATCACAGGTTTGATTTTGACAGCAGCCAATGTGTGTATCAAGCCGGTGTCCTTTTGAAGTGCTCTTGAGCAAGGCACTGGGCTGCTACCTGTTCACTACCCGCTCACTCAGGATGAGACTGTAAACTGAACACAAAAAATGTATAGAACACATCCAGTACAGGATATGAATACGAACCTTGATTGTGTTCATAAAGTGAGAGCACCACACAAATGTTAACGATAATCTTCCATCTGAGTTGGAGACAGACATAATGTGCAATACTTTTCAGTTGCAGGGCTTAGTAAAACTAAAGAACTGGAGCAATGACTTATAATCACTTTTGCTCGTGACCTCTTTATCTGCTAGCAGTTCATCACAGTTACCAAGAAGAGTCGGTATAGGTGAAGCGTATTGGCCATAATGATGATTAATTGCGATCAATTTCAGAGGTGCAGGTGAAGAATTGATAGAGCTCAGACACACACACACACACACACACACACGAAGGGGGGGGGCAAAGAAGTGGTGTTCTTTGCTGTCCTCTAGTGGACATAAAGTGTCATCACAAAGTCATATGTATTGCCAATGGACGTTAACGCTGCATCAAGTGTCATTTTGTTTTTGTTATTGTCTCTTGTGGAGGACATAACATTTTAAATTGATTGTTTTTATGTTTTACACTACAATAACAAAATACCAGAACAGGAAGTAACAGAAGAGAGGGGAAAGAGAACAGGATACAGTTGAATAGAAGAGAGCCGTGAAGGAATATTTGGTAGTGCTTTACATTTAGTTCATGTAATAAGTGTTAGTTAACAGGTAATAAGGCCCTTATGAGTACTTATAAGATGCTTATTAACATTATTATGTGTTAATAAGACTATATAAGTTTTGAAAATAGCATCAAAAACACGTTTTTGGCCACCAAGTGGCGCTTGCAATATATGCAAAACCTACCTTTTCACACTTATCTTAGGCTGTAAATCCAATATGCATAAAACTCTGCACGTAGCATCTAAGGACCATCATAATTAAATTTATCAAAATAATTTTGATAGTCCATGCAAAAGTTATGACTTATAAGGTTCATATTACCTATTACCCTGGTCTGCATACTTCCACCTATGCAATATTAATTGTCTTCGGACGTCACTTACACCTAAAAGCCCAGCCATACTCACTCACACCCTGGTTACATCCCGTATTGACTACTGCAATTCTATCCTCTTTGGTCTTCCTCTCAAGTGTCTTCATAAACTTCAACTAGTCCAGAATTCAGCTGTCCGTCTCATTACCAGAACTCCTTCTATAGATCATATCACTCCTGTTCTTCAACAACTCCATTGGTTTCCTGTTAAATACCGTATTGACTTGATCCTGCTCCTCACCTTTAAGGCCCTTAATAACTTAACTCCTTCATATCTTTCCGAACTCCTTCATATCCACACGCCCTCCTGGCTCTCAGATCGTCTTCTGCTCTCCAACTCACTATACCATCGGCCCGCCTGACTACAGTGGGATCTAGAGCCTTCAGTTCTTCTGCCCCCCACCTATGGACCTCTCTCCCACAAGAAATTTGCAGGATTGACTCTCAACCTTCAAATCCCATCTCAAAACGCACCTTTTCTAAGTGGCATATTCAGTCTGATCCATGCTTGAGTTTTGTGCAGATGATGATTTTATACTTATCTGTTGTATTAACTTTTTATTGTCTACCCTGCTTTGTTTTGATTTTATGCTGTCTGATACAGTGCTGCTTGTTTTTAACTGAGTTCTGTAAGGTGTCCTTGAGTGGACTGAAAGGTGCCCACAAATAAAAATGTATTATTATTATTATTATTATTAACTAATGCTTATTATAGTGTTATTGACACATAACAATGTTAATAAACATTTTATAAGGACTTATAAGGGCTTTATTACCTATTAACTAACACTTATTACATGCACTTAATGTAGTGTTACAGAATATTCTGTCCCGATATGAATTGTAAACACAGAAGCTGTAAAATAAAAATCCCTCAAAATGAAACAAAAAGCATTGCTCAAGTGTCACTCCCTATAGGTTGCTGAAAAGATAACAAAATTGAAATGTTTTTTTTTTTTTATGGGCTGTGATCAAAAACGGATTAGAGCCACAGACCGCGATGTTTTTACTCACCAAAGACTTTCCCCAAGAACAGCGTCTTGACCAGGTTGAACTGTATGTCTGAACCCTCTGGGAGGGTGTAGCTGACTGGAGGGTAGTGGTCCAACTGAATGATAGATAGGTAGAAACACACACACACACACACACATGCACACACACGCGCGCACACGCACAGAGAAAGAGAGAGCAAGTGAGAGATACATACAGAGAGAGAGAGACAGACAGACACACAGAGAGAGCAATAGAGAGGGAGAGAGAGAGAGAGAGAGAGAGAGAGAGAGAGAGAGAGAGAGAGAGAGAGAGAGAGAGACAGAGATAATGTAGTGGTATAATGTAAATTCAACATTATAGTGGTACAATGCTGATAGATCATCAGTAATTGCACTGTAGGACACAATGGGCCCAAGAGCAATGACCGCAGCGTTTTTAAAGGTCCGATCGACCACCTACATCAGCACATTACCTTGAGTATCCAAGATGATAAATCAGAGATGCTAATTCATTACTGTCATGCATGTAGAGAACGCAGCATAATTGAAAATGCACTCTTAAAGGGCGTTGACTCTAAGAAAGGGCCACATCTCCCCCTTGTGGCTCAAAGGGGTCATGGTTTCTGATTTGACACGGCGGTAAGGAGAAATACCTCCACTATAAGGATTTATAGATATTGCTCCCATTGTCTAAGATTTAAGATATAACTTCATCTCAGAACCAGCCACCAGGTAATCAGAACGGGGAAAAAAACAGAAGATTACTGAAATAAACACGTCATTTGTATAACCTTGTCAGATATATTGCCGGGCGATGCTTAAGAGGAAATAAATGGAGGCAGATTTTGGGGACCCACAGAATGTTTGCGATTATATACAAAAATGTACCCGAATAAAAGTTTATCCAACCAGAAAATTGTGCAGGGGAACTGTAAATTCTGTCACATATCCTTATATCTGGACGGGGTCCTCCCTATAGTCCCCGGGTCCTATAGTCCCCGGGTCCTATGTTCCCCGCTTTGTATGAGACCGGGGAATATCGGACCTTTTTGTATACAGAGGGCCCTATATTCCCCACTTTTCCCCAAAAGGGTCCTATGTTCCCCGTTTTGTATGTGCAGGGGAACATAGGACCTTTCTTTATAAAAAGGGTCCTATGTTCCCCGGGTGCCCTAGGGGAACATAGGACCCGGGGACTATAGGCACGGCCCCTATCTGGACCACAGGATTACTGCATGGTAACCCGTATGCAGGTGCATAGACAGCACCACAATTTAGAATACCATACTTGTGATATGACATAGCTTATTTGTTGCATTATGCTAAGATAAGTGAGCAGCATCTGGAACTGACCAGAATGGCCACGTTGTGCAATATTTGCATTGCACACTTCAAATATTCAAGACCCCATCTCCAGCAGGTTTTCCATTACTTTCTGTGTTTGTTTCAGCATCTCATAACCGCCACAAGCACTCAAACAGGTCGCACCAGGCCAAATGAATGAAGATAATGTCTCATTTGAACGGATGTTAATTTGCTTTTTATTTTTGTCTAGTCAAGAAAGGAGCAGATGAAGGCAAACTGAAAAATGAAGTTTCATGATGAGCTTGCAAACAGACAACAGTCTCTTGCTCATCGCTAGGAATGGGTAAGTGATCACACATCATTAACAAGATGGAATTATTTCCAAAGTTTGTGGTGGGTTCAAAGCTTTCCCTCGGAACTCAGAAGTGGACGAGAAGGAGGGGACCGTATATTTACCATGAAGCTGAGGGCTGGGCGTGGAGTAGAGAGAGAGAGGAGAGAAAGAGAGAGAGATAGGGAGACGTAGAGAGGGGATACACAACTTTAAATCCATGGAATATAATTAACTTGTTACTGCTGTTTCACCGAAATGTCTAATTAGCTTGAAGGGGCCACAGCGAACACTACTGAAGAGAATCATTTCAACCTAGCAAACTGCTTTCTGCATTTTTCCTAAATATAGGAGGTTCTCTCTCTCTCTTTCTCTCTCCTCTGCCCACAGGATAGCCATGTGTCAGCGTGTGACAGTCTGCAGAATGCATACCAAAAGCACAAGCCCAAAGGGGGTAGCTTGATTGAAAACAATGACTTTTGTTACTGTGTATTTTGCTGGTAATTTGTTCCATTGATGTGTCGAATTGCTGCCACAACCTGTTAACTGAAAGCTGAGCTGGTCTGTTTCTGAAGGGGTGGGGATTTGTGTGTAAGTGAATGTGTACGTGTTGGAAGTGTTGGTAATACGTTCCAATCACTTGGAGGCTCTTATCTTTACTCAGTCCCCCTACCCCACTCCACACGCACGCACGCACACGCACGCACGCACACACACACACGCACGCACGCACACGCACGCACGCACGCACGCGCACGCACGCACACACACACACACACACACACACACACACACACACACACACACACACACACACACACACACTTTTCCCCCTCTCCATAAACATGCAAAGTCCTCAACCCCCACCTGCCCACACACAACCTTGCCCAATTTGATTTCTTGCAAACCCCAGGTCTCGGTGGGATGCTGTGCAGAATCTGTATTTGACAGTGGCTGGAGGGTCGGATAATGGGGCACAATTAAATTGTTTTCAACTTATTTACTTTTATCTGAGGAAACAAATTGGCTGCACAGCTGGGGACGCCAGACTGCGTCTCAATACCCTGTACAAGAGTCCAAAGAGAGACAGCAAAGGGAAGAGGCCTCATTTCACCAAACTTTGTTAATTACACTTCCAATTATTCAGATTTTTTCCGTTTTGAGGGTTCCATTGAAACAATAACATTTTCTTTTCAGCAAGTGTCTGTACCTCTTAGGCGAGAAAATGTACAAAGAGCGAAGCCATTTTCCCAACGGTGCATTGACAAAGGAGGTATTTTACCAAAAACATTGAGAATAGGTTAAATTAGCTTTGAAAATGTTACAAGCTTTGTAAATGATTGCTCTGACTCCTTAGTGGCATCTGAAGGTTAAGCATAGATCCTGAAAACTGCTCTCATCCAATAACAAGCAAAAGACAACCTGAATGGAAAGGAAATGGCAATTAAGTCCATTGCTCCAGTGAATATCTGAACTCCAGTGTTCACTTGTCCCATGATAGCATGCAAGCTAGCTAGCTTTAAGCCTTACTAACTTCAACTGTGTCAATAATAAATTATGATTAGGTATCCACATCTTGTTCTGGTACCAGGTACCAGGCCCTGGTTATTGTTGGGCTGTCTTGGTTGACATGTCTTTTCAGTGTCGTGTGGAGGTCGGGGACAGTACCTGTGGAGTGGCAGCCTGGGGTGGTGGTTCCCATATTTAAAAAGGGAGACCGGAGGGTGTGCTCCAATTATCGGGACATCACATTACTCAGCCTCCCTGGGAAAGTCTACACTAGGGTGCTGGAAGGGAGGCTCCGATCGATTGTCAAACCTCGGATCCAGGAGGAACAATCCGGATTCCGTCCTGGCCATGGGACACCCAACCAAGCTGGAGGTAACACGGGGATTCGAACCGACAATCCCCATGTTGGTAGGTAACGCAATACACCACTACACCACCCGGAGACCCCTTCACATCTTTTTAAGTAGGACTGACAGTTATCTATTTATTGAGTTATGGCCTTTAAGTGAACTGCACCATACACAGTAAGGAAAGAGTGGGGTTGAGGGGGAGGGAAATGGGAGAAAATAAGACGTTATCGCAAAGAAGAGGGGAGGCGAGTCAACATGAAATGGAGAGGAAAAATAGGGACCAAGAGAAGTCAGGAGGGGTGGAGGGCGGAGTGGACAGCGGAAGAGGAGATGGGAGAAGAAGAGATGAGGTTTTTGAAGCCTGAAGAAACTTGACTGGCTTTCATCTTTCCAAACCCTGGAGGGTGAAGAGAATAGAAAATTCACAAGGGCAAAGAACGAGTTAAGAATGGAGATGAGAGGAAGAAACGAGGGGAGGGTTGAGCCTTTTTTTCTCTCTCCAAGTTTTGCTAGCGAGTTGACCTGACAGAGGTCAAAATTCCCCTGAGAAGCATGCGTTTTATTTACTGAATATACAAAACATCTTTCAGCTGTTTTCTTGAAACTACTGACTAATCAGATGAATTCGGGGGAAATATATAATAGCCAGTCGATTTCACATTGATTCTACATACGAGGCAAAATGTGCCAGAAAAGAAGTGTGTCTAGAACCACAGTGGTGCTGGATTATTCACAGTCAGCCGTGTCAAGTGCATATCAGAAACATGTTTATTGGCCATGGAGGTTTTTTTTGTTTGTTTTGATTTTGTCCCCCTTTTTCTCCCCAATCATATCCGGCCAATTACACCACTCTCCCGAGCTGTACCAGTTACTGCTCCACCCCCTCTGCTGATACGGGGAGGGCTGCAGACTACCACATGCTTCCTCTGATTGCATGTGGAGTCACCTGACAGTGAGGCGTTTCACCAGGGGGACGTAGCACATGGGAGGATCATGCCATTCCCCCCAGTTCCCCCTCCCCCCCAAACAGGCGCCCCGACCGACCAGAGGAGGTGCTAGTGCAGACACCAGGACACACACCAACATCCAGCTTCCCACCCGCAGATACGGCCAATTGTGTCTGTAAGGGCGACCGACCAAGCCAGAGGTAACATGGGGATTCGAACCAGCGATCCCTGTGTTAGTAGGCAAAGAAATGCCAGGACTGGAGCCTACTAACTACTAAAATGCTACCCGGACATCGGCCATGTAGGTTTGCACATACGTGGAATTTGACTCTGGTTTCATGGCTCTCTCAGTGTACTTAACATGAATAACAACACTACAACACAACAATCTTCAGATATAGACACAAGGATTGACTATATACAGGCAAAATAAGAGGTGATAAAGTGCAATGGTGCAGAGAATCTATCAGAGATGCTGAAATATTTGTTGTAGTCCACCACACAAAGCCAACTGCAGGCCACTGGTTCAACGTGGCTCATTGATAGAAGGGCTCAAAGGAGGATGACGTGTTCTGCAGAGCATCAGACAATGTAAACTTGGTTAACTGAATGTCTAGTGAAACAAATGGCATCAAACCCATAAAAGATTGCATAGCTCTTTACACCTTGATATGAAAGGGGTATGGCAGCCGACAACCTCTGGAAGTTTCATTTTATTTAGAGAAAAGGAACATTTTGCAGTCCCATTGGACTCAGGAACAAAAACTTTAGTTGCTTGAGGGTTGGCATAACATGTCCTGGATAGAGGGATCGCGGGGGGGGGGCATGTTCCAGCTGTTTCATTCTGATGGGATGAGCAACACAACAATGAGTTGACCTTAACAGATTTGTCTGCACGTGCCTACGCCTTCTGTGTGTGTGTGTGCGGGTGTGTGTACATGCAGGCCTCAGGGCAGTTGAGAAGGCACAAAAAACCCCTCTAACCCATCACAGCTGTCTTTGTTGTCATGCTTTCTGGGTCTGCCTGCTCTATCTAAAGGCACCATCTATATCTTTCAAACCATCCGCCCCTCTCCGCCACCCCCCTATTCTCATCCCCCAGTTTTCTGCTTGGCTCCCTTTTCTCTCGAATTCCAATTATCAAACATCCACTAGTCTTCCGATTTGTTCTCTGCAGACCCTTTAAAGTTTAATCAGTGGCTCGTCTACCACCTAAAAGATCTTCAGCCTTGATTGTGGAGCGGAGGAGCAGGGCAGCAGATGAGCCATCTCCCATCTCTCTCAACTTTTTCACTCCACCGGACCCAACAGCAGGCCCAACAGCAAAACTAACTTTCTTTGCGTCTCATATCCTTACATCTCATTTATATTCTTGCATGTGTAAATATCCTAGTCACGCCACTTTTTATCAAAGGCAGCAAGGAATGCTGATAAGGGATGTCATGACATTTTGAAATGCTGATGTTATAGCATGCAAGAACAATATTGGCATTTTGGGCTTGAAAGCATCACGGATCAACTTACGGATCAGTTTAAATCCAATTAGCTACCCACTCCTTGATTGACAAGGGGTTTACTAAACTGAAATATTCAAAAGCAGTCACTTGAATGCCTTGAAGGTACAACTGGTAAAATGTATCTCTGGTGACCACTATCAGGGACCATCCGGAGTTGCGACAACATTGGCAAAATCAAGATCAAGACTTTTATTTTCATTTCTCTCACACAGATGTGTGACAGAAACAAGTTAAGATTTCCCTCTTGTGTCCCTTAAAATTATTCCCCATCCCCTAAAGCAAAGGTGGGCTTCAATTGACACCACTACTGCTAATAACAGCTCACAATTTAGCAAGCTTCCTAAAGATCCCACAGGACTATCAAGTGAAGTGATAATCATGTTGTAAAACACTATACAGTATTTAAAACTTGTCTCGCATTGCTGAATATTTAGTGTCGTATGCTGCTTACCTGTCCAACAGTAGCATGGCCAGCTCGGTATCGGTTTTTACGCTGTTACAGTTGCATCTTTCATAAGCGATACCTATATTTATTCAACTTTTGAAATGGCATTCATCATGTATGCTTTTTGGATTCTTCAGGGTTGTGTTGCAAAGGTGGTTTTCTCCATATTGGAAAGCTCAAACGCGCAGTGAGATAAATGCAAAGTGATCCATAGTTTTGCAGAAGGACATTGGATTTTAAAGGTGGCCCTCTAATGGTTAAATTACCAAAATAAAGATCCTGGGTCGGTATGAAGGATTTGGATGCTAGAAGTCTCAGCACTTGGCAAACCTATAATTTGGCCCCTGGTCTAGATTGGCATCTCTTTCCAACCCCCCCCGATACATGATGGTAATTTTTTGCTATGATAAAGCCAAAATAATTACTGATAATAACATGAATTTATCAGTTAAAAATAAGATTTGAGACAGAGCATATACTGTCAGGTTCTGTAAGTGAAAGTGTGGAGACTTCAGAACAACAATTAGCCACTTGGTAATTACCATTTGAGGCACACTTGGAGCACCATTTCATCTGACAATCAATACTTGGGGTAACAGGGTGGCCTGCTAATTAGAGTCAAGCTTAAAGATGATCCATTCCGGCAAACACAAGCCTCAAATGTCCCCGAGAGAGGCATTTAATTCTTAACCAGCTCCAGGGTCTCTTTTCTGTAGCTGACCTAACAGTCCGATATCCCTGGGGAAGTGCAAGCAAAATCCAAATCTCAGTAGGAGGGTCATAAGGGCATCATGCACAAAAAGTTTAAAATCAAGTTAAAAAGTGGGCAGAGACATTAATTTAGCTTTACTCTTATTAACAGGAACTCTCCCAAAGAGTTGACACTTCCAAACGCAGCTTACAGAAAGAAAGCTCTGAGGAAAATGATCTATGCTCTTTTCATGCAAATTAATTTTTCCACCTTGTTTCACAAGATGCCTTCATTCAAGCAATTTACATTGAGTGTAGAGTGCAGTTTTTACAGACTAATAATTTGTATCTTCTGAAATTGTGTGCATTCTGAGTTTTGCCGAGGGTGCTCCCAGTGCATCACTTCATCCTCAAGTGGTGACAATGGTGTCGCATGTCACACCACGGGTACTATTAGGCTACAGTGAGCAGATTGCTAATAACATAACAAGCTAATATCTAAAACCTAAACGCATGTGAAAATATAAGATAGTCAGATGTGCGGAGTGACACAGGATGATGATGGGTGTGATGTGGGTGTGTGTGTGTGTGTGGTTGGTGCCGCCTGCTCCTCTTTCCCTGTTACTCATGAGAATGTGCCTACTGATTAGCTGCACAGATCTAATAAGGTCTGTCCAATCAGAGAAGGAAGGAGGTTACTGACACACTGTCTAGGAGGTGTGAGCTTTTTTTTTTCTGGGGTTTGTAGTGCTGAAAAAAAAACAGTAAAAAAAAAAAGGGTCGGTGAACATAAGTTGCACCCATGAGGAACGCCAAGACAGAGAGAGGCCGGCGTGACAATCAGGCAACTCCTGGTGACTGGAGCACAGCGGTGGAGCGCTGCAGGGGCACGACCAAGAGAGAGTGAGTGAGAGAGAGAGAGAGAGAGAGAGAGAGAGAGAGAGAGAGAGAGAGAGAAAGAAAGAGAGACCGGCATGACCAAGTAACAACCCCCGGTAACAGAGGCTTGGCAGCGGATTGCCGTGGGGGTGCACCCGATGGAGAGGGATACAAGAGAGGAGGCACTGTGGGTTCTGTGGAGGGGTGAAAGTGCACTTCACCGCTCCTCCTAGCTAAGCTCCTTCCCACCCCCTTACCTCCTGGATGTGGCCTGGCCTAATTATGAGACTCTAGGCCCGCACTATTTTAATCTTTTTTTTTTCAATTTAAATAAAGTATATTTTACTAAAGACTCAAACCTGTGTGATGTCTGGACAGAGTGCTCCCCAGTGGGACAGGAGTAAAAAAAGCTAGGGGTTACGGTCTGTTACACAGATCGTAGAGGTAATTGGGAGGGTTGGATAAAGTGGAGCTGAACTTGCTTTGGGTTGAGCCTTTAATAATAATAATAATAATAATAATAATACATTTTATTTGTGGGCACCTTTCAGAGCACTCAAGGACACCTTACAGAACACAGTAAAAAACAAGCAGTACTGTATCAGACAGCATAAAATCAAAACAAAGCAGGGTGGACAATAAAAAGTTAACACAACAGATAAGTATAAAATCATCATCTGCACAAAACTCAATGAAGCGTGGATCCAACTGAATAGGCCAGTTTGAAAAGGTACATTTTGAGATGGGATTTGAAGCTTGAAAGAGAGTCAATGTTGTGAATGTCTTGTGGGAGAGAGTTCCATAGGCGGGGGGCAGAATGACCGAAGGCTAGTCTAGACCCCATGGTAGTCAAGCAGGCCAATGGTGTAGTGAGTTGGGGAGCAGAGGAGAATCTGAAAGCCAGGAGGGCGTGTGGATATGAAGGAGTTCGGAAAGATACTGTAGCGAATTCGGGGGACAACGCAACCACAGGAACTGCCGCGGCTGGGAAGCGAACCCGTATCGCCCGCACCACAGGAGACATCGCTAACCACTCGACTAAAGGGTCAGACCCGCGAGCCAGCGGCCAGTGTGTCTACTTATCCATGCACGTTACACTATCCCCCTCTTTCAGGAAGCGCGTCCCCGCGCTTAAGCACATCAGCTCCTTCACGCCTCAAGGCGCATATGCTTCCGATGGCCTTACGGTCGCCCCATCCCACTTCTGACACCAATGTAGCGAATTCGGGGGACAACGCAACCACAGGAGCTGCCGCGGCCGGGAAGCGAACCCGTAACGCCCACACTGCAGGAGACATCGCTAACCGCTCGACTAAAGGGTCAGACCCACGAGCAAGCGGCCAGTGTGTCTAATTATCCATGCACGTTACAATACGAAGGAGTTAAGTTATTAAGGGCCTTAAAGGTGAGGAGCAGGATCAAGTCAATACGGTATATAACAGGGAGCCAGTGGAGTTGTTGAAGAACAGGAGTGATATGATCTATGGAAGGAGTTCTGGTAATGATACGGGCAGCTGATTTCTGGACCAATTGGAGTTTATGAAGACACTTGAGGGGAAGACCAAAGAGGATAGAATTGTAGTAGTCAATATGGGATGTGACCAGGGTGTGAATGAGTATGGCGGGGCTGTTAGGTGTAAGTGATGGGCAAAGACAATTAATATTGCAAAGGTTAAAGTATGCAGACCGAGTAACATTGTTGATGTGAGCGTCAAAAGATAATGTGCTGTCCAAGATGACACCCAGACTCTTAACCTGAGGCAATGGAGGAACTATAGTATTGTCAATAGTCAAAGACAAACAGGTTTCAGGTTTAGCCAAAGAAGATTTAGTATCTACTAGGAGGACCTCAGTTTTATCACCATTAAGTTAGAGGAAGTGGTATGAAAACCAGGATTTAATTTCTAGTAAGCAGTCAGAAAGGGAAGTGGGCAGAAGAGCGGAGTTAGGTTTGGTAGATAGATAGAGCTGGGTGTCATCGGTGTAGCAGTAAAACTGAATGCCAAATTTCCGAGAAAATGTGGCCAAGAGGTTATAGGTAAATAAGAAATAGGAGTACAATACAGAGCCCCGGGGAACACCGGTAGTAACAGCAAATGACTGTGATCTCAAAGTTTAAAGTTGGACAAACTGAGTGCGGCCACAGAAATATGATCTAAACCAGTCAAAAGGGGGTGCCAGTGATTCCAGTGGAAGCTAATCTCTCTAGGAGGATGTTATGTGAGATGGTATCAAAGGCTGCACTCAGATCAAGAAGGACAAGTACGATTAAGAGCCCACAGTCAGCTGCCATCAACAGATCATTAGTGATTTTCACCAAGGCTGTCTCCTAACTGTGCATGGAGCGAAAACCAGACTGGAATTGTTCAAACAGATTGTTGTAAGTCAAGTGAGTGTGTACCTGAGATGCGACTGTTCTTTCAAGTGTTTTAGAAAGAAATGGTAAATTTGAGATTAGGCAAAAATTATTCAAATTGTTGGGGTCTGCATCAGGTTTCTTGAGCATTGGAGTAATTGCAGCTGTTTTGAGAGATGAGGGAACAAGACCAGAGTTAAGGGAGGAATGTATGATATCAGTTATTAAAGATGATAGAGAAGGTAGATAGGTTTTTACTAAATGAATAAGAATGGGGTCTAACTGACAAGTAGATGATTTGGATTTGTGAATAAGACCAGATATTTCAGCAACAGTTGGGAGTTTAAAACTAGATAGTGAAGAAGAGAGGGGGACATAGAAGGGTGAATAAGATGAATCGTATGCAGTATTGTTCAAAGAGGTCAATTGCTGATGAATATTTTCAATTTGGCATTAAAAAAGGTCATAAAGGTGTTACATTGAACAACTGAATACAGGTGAGGTGCAAGAGTGTCCGGTGGACACTTTGTAGGGAGTTGACATGACTTTATCTCACAAATGTAGTTAATGCTACAAATGAATGCCTGATGACATGTGCATCTCTGTGAAATTTCCCTTTATATTTGCAAATGGATATTTGGACATATCTGTATCAGTTTGTGGGTAGATGAGAGTACAGCTTCTGGGCAGAAAGGAAACATTTATGATTTAAGGTTATATGTTGTCTTTATTTGTGTATTTACTGGGTCAACTTTATATGTCCTATCTTTAAACCCTGTCTACCATATTCTTTCTTGGCAGCACAGTAGCCCAGTGGTTAGCATTGTTGCCTCACAGCAAGAAGGTCCTAAGTTCGAACCCCAGGCTATTCCAGGTCCTTTCTGTGTGGAGTTTCCATGTTCTCTCCATGTCTGCGTGGGTATCCTCCCACCATCAAAGACATGTATGTTAGGGTTAAGAACTGGGGTTGGTCTCCGGGGGCTGCACCACAGTTGCTCACAGCTCCTATACAATAGGATGGGTCATTCTAGTGTTTAATGCAGAAAACACATTTCATTGTAACTTTGGGTTCGCGAAGCGAACCCTAGTTATACACTACCGTTCAAAAGTTTGGGATCACCCAAACAATTTTGTGTTTTCCATGAAAAGTCACACTTATTCACCACCATATGTTGTGAAATGAATAGAAAATAGAGTCAAGACATTGACAAGGTGAGAAATAATGATTTGTATTTGAAATAAGATTTTTTTTACATCAAACTTTGCTTTCGTCAAAGAATCCTCCATTTGCAGCAATTACAGCATTGCAGACCTTTGGCATTCTAGCTGTTAATTTGTTGAGGTAATCTGGAGAAATTGCACCCCACGCTTCCAGAAGCAGCTCCCACAAGTTGGATTGGTTGGATGGGCACTTCTTTGAGCAGATTGAGTTTCTGGAGCATCACATTTGTGGGGTCAATTAAACGCTCAAAATGGCCAGAAAAAGAGAACTTTCATCTGAAACTCGACAGTCTATTCTTGTTCTTAGAAATGAAGGCTATTCCATGCGAGAAATTGCTAAGAAATTGAAGATTTCCTACACCGGTGTGTACTACTCCCTTCAGAGGACAGCACAAACAGGCTCTAACCAGAGTAGAAAAAGAAGTGGGAGGCCGCGTTGCACAACTGAGCAAGAAGATAAGTACATTAGAGTCTCTAGTTTGAGAAACAGACGCCTCACAGGTCCCCAACTGGCATCTTCATTAAATAGTACCTGTTAGAGCCTGTTTGTGCTGTCCTCTGAAGGGAGTAGTACACACCGGTGTAGGAAATCTTCAATTTCTTAGCAATTTCTCGCATGGAATAGCCTTCATTTCTAAGAACAAGAATAGACTGTCGAGTTTCAGATGAAAGTTCTCTTTTTCTGGCCATTTTGAGCGTTTAATTGACCCCACAAATGTGATGCTCCAGAAACTCAATCTGCTCAAAGAAGTGCCCATCCAACCAATCCAACTTGTGGGAGCTGCTTCTGGAAGCGTGGGGTGCAATTTCTCCAGATTACCTCAACAAATTAACAGCTAGAATGCCAAAGGTCTGCAATGCTGTAATTGCTGCAAATGGAGGATTCTTTGACGAAAGCAAAGTTTGATGTAAAAAAAATCTTATTTCAAATACAAATCATTATTTCTCACCTTGTCAATGTCTTGACTCTATTTTCTATTCATTTCACAACATATGGTGGTGAATAAGTGTGACTTTTCATGGAAAACACGAAATTGTTTAGGTGATCCCAAACTTTTGAACGGTAGTGTATGAACAACGACAAAATGGCTGAGAGGGTTATTGCATTGTGACATCATCCATAATAGCTCGCTGGAAAAAAGAAAAACGATGGAGGTGCATTCCCTGTGCCAATGCCGGACAATATGACCCCCTGTGGTCATATGTCCTCCCACCGACCCCGTATTGGCACGCCCACCGGAAGCGCTATTCCTCTTTGTAAGTCGAACCATCTCCAACTAAATGAGCACCACACCTGTGGCCCGGGTAGGAGGAGAACGGCTCTATTCTCAGCCATTTTGTCGTCGTTCATATAACTAGGGTTCGCTTCGCGAACCCAAAGTTACATTTCACGTACTCCAAAATGGCTGAGAGGGTTATTGCATTGAACAACGACAGGATTCGTGCCTCCGTTCCCTAGCCGTCCAATGAACCCTTCAAACCCCTGGTGGGAAGGGGTACGCGTTCTGATGAGAGCATCCTAAGAGGCCTGCTCCAGAACAGCGTCGGCAACCGACCGCACCTTAACGTGCCGGTAATAATGCCGTAAGAAAGTGGTCTCACCACTCCAAACCGCCGCCTGACGTAGCAGTCCCTCGGGTAGAATGCGCCTTCAGCTTAGGAGCTGTTTTACCCGCTTTGGTATACGCCTCCGTAATACCATCCACCAGCCAGTGTGCTAGCCTCTGGGTGGAAAGGGCATAACCTGGTTTGCTCACTCTGTAGGTCAACAGCAGCCTGTCAGACCTACGAATATCTGCTGTGCGCCGCATGTAAATGCGAAAAGCCCGTACAGGACACGAGAGGTGCAAGCGTTTCTCATCCCTAGTCACCGGTGACGGATGAAACGCGTGTATCACCACCGGGGCCCTACGCGTCAGGACAGACACAGTTTTGGGCACGAAGCTGGGGTCTGTAAAGAGCGTGACCATCAGATCACCAGAAAACACCATCCCCTTGATGGTGAGTGCAGTGAGCTCACAACCCCTCGCTGCGGTGGTAAGTGCCAAGAGCACAGCCAGCTTAGCCGAGACATAACGCATGTCTGCCGTAGACATGGGTTCAAAGGGATCTTTCTCTAGTGCGCGCAGAACAAGGGAAGCATCCCAAGTTTCAGCTCTCGTAAGCTCCTTAGCTGAGAGCTTCTTAGCACCCAACAGGTACTGCGTCATGAGCGGGTGCGTGAAAACCGTGCTACCCTCGATCTTCCCCCCGGAAGAACATGAGTGCCGATACACAGACTTTGACCGAGGAGAAAGACCATAGTCTATCAGTCCTACAGACCTCCACAAAAGTCAGTATAGGGCCAATCCCTACTGACAAAGGGTCCATGTCGCGTTCAGCGCAAAATTGGTCAAATCGATTCAAGTACCCCTGGTACCTGGAATACGTGGAGTCTTTACGCGCCGCTAAGATGACACGAATCACTTGCGCACTAAGTCCCATAGCTAAGAGCCTGGCTTTGTAAGCATCCACGCCGCTAATCGGGAGCCTCCTATCCAGGGGCCCTCCCGTAGCAGCCCTCCTGCTTGTGTGAGCGCGTCCGCTCACTCCGGGACGTCGAACCGCTCGCCTACTATCCAGGGCAATATTCGCGGAAACCACGGGGTGCTCGGTTCGTACGGGGCCACGAGAACTAACCGACCCCCTGTGCGCTCGAACTTGACCACCAGGTCTAGGAGGCACCTGCGCGGGGGGAATGCGTAAAGCATCTCCTCGGGCCATGGATCTAGTCCAAGCGCGTTGACCCCCAACGGCGCTAGGTCGGACGGGAGCATCGAGTACCAACGAGGGCACTTGTAATTGAGTTTCGATGCGAACAGATCCACTTGAGCTACCCCGAACCTCTCCCAGATCATAGCCACTATGGCTGGGTTGAGGCTCCAATTGTCCGCATGCGGGCCGCCTCTCGAGAGGATGTCCGCTGCTTCGTTGTCCTTCCCAGGAACATGAAGCGCCCTGATTGATAGCGTGTTGCTGTTGACCCAAATCCAAATTTGCATGGCCAACTCTCTGCAACGCTTGGACTTCATACCGCCTTGGCGGTTGATGTAGGCCTTGGCCGTCATGCTGTCTGTCATTATCAGTATGTGACGGCCTACGAGATCCTGAGCGAAATGCTGGATAGCCAGCCAAATCGTCTCCGTCTCGCGCGCGTTAATGTGGACCTTCTCCCCAGACGGCCACACTCCTCGCGCTGTTTTGTAGCCAAGGATGGCCCCCCAACCCGAGAGGGACGCATCCGTATAAATCGTTACCTCGGGTCCCCTGGGGCCCATAGGGACCCCAGACATGTCCACGCAGGCTCTGTTCCAGTGGTCTAGGTCCTGCGCTACCACGCGCGGGACCAGGATAAGATGGTTGTTGTACCGGCGTTCGTTGCTGTATTTCAAGAAGTGAACTGCGAACCACAATTGCAGTCTCCTCATGAACAACAGACCTAAAGGAACAACTTGGTGAGCCGATGCCAGAAGGCCCAGCAGCCTCCTGATCATCCGATAAGTGACATATGTCCCCGGGACAAAATGTGCTAACGTGGTCCTGGTGGAATGCCATCTCTCTTGCGTAAGGGTTGCGCGCATGGATACCGTATCCAAACTCAGACCCAGATACGTTGCCTGGCACGAAGGCCATGGCGCGCTCTTCTTTATGTTGATAGTGAAACCCATGTACTCCATGAATTCCATCAACTCCTGAGTATGGAGTATTGCTTGTTCCGGCGACCGGGCCAACACCAACAGGTCGTCTAGGAACCATGCCAAGCGCATACCTTTGCGCATCAACACTCCGAGCGCTGCTTTCACACACCTTGTGAATGTCAGAGGAGAGAGGCGATATCCGAACGGGAGGCATGTGTACTGGTAACATCGACCCCGGTAACAGAACCGAAGATACTTTCTGTGTCTTTCCGCAACCGGACAATGATAGAAAGCATCTTTTAGGTCGACCGAAGTTAGCCAATCGGACTGTGTCACCATTGACAGCAGAACCGGTGTGCGTAGCATTTTGAAACTGACCTTCTCTACATACTTGTTGAAGGGTTTCAAATCTAGGATTGGGCGCATGCCCCCATCCTTCTTCGGGACCAGAAAGTAACGGCTGTAAAACCCGTCTTCTCTTTCTAGGGGAGGAACCACCGTGATTGCCCCTTTCGAGAGTAACTCTGTGAGTTCGTTGTCTAGGATTTGTGCTTCGGCCCCCGACCCCGGTTCCGTATGCACTATTCCCAAGTACGGGGGTACAATACCGTTCTCGAAAAGGATTTGGTGTCCGTGGGCTATCTGATCCAAAACAGAAGCCGACGGGACCAATTCCTTCCACCTGTGTAACATGCGTGACAGAGGTCTCGTTGCCTCCTGTACCTTGCTGTTCAGGTAGCGCGCGTAAGTTGCGCGTAAAGGGTCTGGGGAAGCCCCGCCCGCCATGCCCTGCATCCATGGGGGGGCTTCGTCCTTGTAAAGGAGACCCAGATGGGGGAATTGGCGTTTTGAACCTTTCCAAATTACCATTTGACCCATCAGAGAGACTAAACATTGTCGCATCATAGTCCCCTCCCAGGGGCTCATTTGCGCTCATGTCATTATTATCCAATATTTCCAGCAGGGATGTTATTACATTGTTATCATCATCTTTACCTAAAGAGTCAGACAGACAATCAGACTTGCGTTTCAAACCTTTTAAAACGCAATCACCATCATCACCAACATAAAAGCTTTTATTCACATTCACAACCTTTGGAATAGAACAAGTAGACTGTGCATCAGAAACCAAAATAAAAGGCGCAGTGTTTAGCCCTGCGCACGCTGTGTCCCCTGAACAAGCGTCTATATCGCCGGAGACGGCTCTGGAATCAGTCTGTTGGTGTGGGTCGTAACATCCTGCCGAAACACGTCACTTGGCAGCTCCCTCCTTGGAAGTGTCTGTGCTGTCCGGCTTGGCCGCCTTGGCCGCCTTGGCCGCTGGATCTGTGGAAGACTGGGAGTTTGGACGTGAGCCCTGTCCACGCCCGCGCCCCACTTTACCACCTCTTTTTGGATAAGTCTCTCTCCATTTCTGCTTGCGCGCAGGCTTGTCCCCCTGCCCTGTGCCCACCGCGGGCTTAGGGGTAGGCGGGTTCTTCATCATCGGGAGAAGCTCCTTGTGCAAGGTTTCGCGCTCGGCCTGGGCGGCCTTGTATTTGCTGATAATGTCCGGGGTCGTTCCAAACAGGCCCTGGTTCCCTGCGCAGGAGTGGGCCATCCACTCCTTGCAGAATTCCTCTTTTACCCCGGCTGTCTCTAGGCAGAGACGTCTGCGCGAAAGGGTGGAGGCAGCTGTGCTAGAACCACATTCTAGAGCGATGGAATACAGCAGCGATCCCAGGGAGTCAGCTATGCGTTCCATTTCCAAGATGTACTCACAACCTGCTTCGCTGGCCACTACGTCACCGAACTCGGCCCCGTCGATACCTGCTGTAGCGATGGCGGCTTTGCTTTGCTCGACGTTTGATAGGCTGCAGAGCTTGCGCATGTACGCTGTTATCATCCCAGCCGTTGAGACGAGTCCAGCTGCGCGTGTACTGGCGTGCCATGCATCACATGCGTAACGATCCACCTGTTGGCCCCAATGCGAAGGGTGTTTGGGAGTATCGCGAGACCCCACCTTGGTGTTAGGGTTGAACGATAAAACGTCCCTCTCTGGTTGCGGAATTTTCCAGTCTTTGTAGTTGAGGTTCCTAACCTCGACTGCTAAGACGTCAACCCCCTTCTGACTGAACTTTGAGGACGATTTAAGTAGCGGATCCGCCTCCGCCCGCTTAAACGCTCGTTCGATGTGAGGATAAGGTGGTAGAGTGGAGTCCCTGACCCTCTCTGCCATTCGTGGAAAATCGGCTACCACCGGATCTTGAGGATTGCCCGGCTCGGTAACGATGTCGGCAGACTTGACCGCTCGCGCGAACAGATCGCGGAAACTGGCGAGGAATGTTTCGGACCCACGTTGCATGGCGTCGCCATCTTTGTTTGGTTGAGACGAACTTGGCTGGTCGTCTTCCACGCCCTGATCGTCTACTTCCTCAGGCAGTGAATCCTCGGGTTCCGCACCCGCCGAATAACATGCCACGGATTCACCAGGGAGAGATAGGATCTCATTGATCCAGTCCTCTCTAACTATCCCGGATGGTGGGATAGCCTCTGGCTCCGGAGGGATGCTAATGCTAGCCGCCGTCCCGTGACTGTAGCTAGGAAGCATCGGAGGGATGTTGCTAGCCTCCGCCCCATGGCTATAGCTAGGTAGCACCATGCTAGCCGCCTCGTTAGCAGGTGCGAAGGGATCTGCAAGTCCCCATCTTTGACGGTACAGGGCAGCCCACCTTTGGCGCCCCGATCCTCTGATGGTTTTACAGAAATTGCAGTCGATCTCATTACGGTCTACATCCCTCAAGTAGCCCGTGTAGTGAACATGCGGGATATGGGAGACACAGTCCGGATGGGGGTCCCATTGGAGCGTCGCCGGTTTAACACACCCGCACCAAGCGTAGAATCCGGCCACATCGACCGGATTAACGAACATCTTGGCGATAAAAGGTAAGCTAACTATAAGTTAGTATCTAATATACCAGTATATCACTAGATTACTTGCGTATTTGCAGTTTTCCTCTTAGTCCCAGCGAGAGAGAAACAGCCATCGACCGATCTCATTTAGTTGGAGATGGAAAGAGGAATAGCGCTTCCGGTGGGCGTGCCAATACGGGGTCGGTGGGAGGACATATGACCACAGGGGGTCATATTGTCCGGCATTGGCACGGGGAATGCACCTCCATCGTTTTTCTTTTTTCCAGCGAGCTATTGTGGATGATGTCACAATGCAATAACCCTCTCAGCCATTTTGGAGTACGTGAAATGTAACCATTCAATGAAAAAATAAAGTGGCTTTCTTTCTAAACAATAAAGTGTGTGTTTTCCTTTCTTCTTCCCCAGAGCCGCTTTCCTTCCATTTTTTCTCTCCAAATCCCAATTATCAAACACCCACTAGAGTTCTACTTCCTTCTCTAGGTCAAGGTCAAGTTCAAGGTAATCTTTATGATCCCGGAGAGGCAATTTGTTGCACAGCCAGCAGTAAATACAATCAACATCAGTGATCAACACATACCAATCAATACACAAACAATTCGCATTAAGAAACATGGAATTGCATAATATTTTTCAAAAGGCCAAAAGCAGCAGGGACAAATTAATTCTTAAATCTATTAGTGCATCTTGGCAGATTATATCTGCGACCAGATGGAAGCAATCTGAACTCACTGCACAAGGGGTGACTACGGTCAGCAAGAATTGACTGAACCTTCTTTATGGCTATGACTTTGTACACATGGGAGAGGTCACTTAGCTTTGCACCTGTAATTGTCCTGCACATCTTAACAATTCCTTCTAACCTGCTCCTGTTTTTCAAGGTCAGTGACCCAAACCAGCAAATAAAAGAGAAGATTAGAACAGATTCTAAACAAGAGTTAAACATTCTCATAAATGCGGTGTCAAAATTAAAACTTCTGAGCTTCCAATAAAAATACATGCGCTGATGGGCCTTTGTGCAAACAACATCAATATTTGGTTCAAAGGTCAACTTATCAATTATTGTCCTCAGATACTTATACTGTTGGACAATTTCAACAGCCTGGTCATGAATAACAGCAGGAAGAATAGGTGAAGATTTCTTCCCCAAGTCAATTATAAACCTCCTTTGTTTTGGACACATTTATATCCAAGAAGGAGTGTTTACACAAGTCACTGAAATCATCCACCATTGGACTGTGTGCAGGTCCATCATTTATAAGCAGGGATACAATAACGGCATCATCTGCAAACTTGATGATGTGTCTGCCCTCATAATGACACTGTAACTCAAATAAAAGTGGTGAGAGGACATGCCCCTGGGGGAAACGGGTGGAAGATAAAAGGGCATCAGATAAAATGCCATTGACTTTAACTTTTTGAGACCTGTCAATTAAAAAGTCGACCACCCAACATATTAATCCAGGGTAAATGATGTGGATGCTGGCAAGCCCATCTGCTAAAATGTGAGGTTGTATGCAGTTAAAAGCTGAAGAGAAGCTGATAAAAAGTAATCACACAAAATTCTTTGTACCATTCAGATGATCCAGGACCATGTTAAGTAGGGTGCTTGTAGCATCCTCAACATCCCTGAATGGAGGGCAGGTTGGCACCAATGATTTTCTCTGCAGACTTAACTATCCATTGTAGTCTGTCCCTGTCCTGTTTGATGGCTGAACCAAACTAGACAGTGGTGGATGAGCAGAGGACAGACTGGATTATTGTAGTGTAGAACTGAATCAGCAGTTCCTGAGGCAGGTTGAATTACTTGTGCTGGCGGAGAAAGTACATCCTCTGCTAGGCCTTTTTTGTGATTGTGTTTATGTTGGATGTCCATCTTAGGTCCTGGGGGATTGTGGAACCAGAAATCTGTAAGTTTCCACCATAGGCACCATGATGTTGAATATGGTGTGTGTGGGGGGGTGGGTGTTGGGGGGTTCCTCCTGAAGTCCATTGTCGTCTCCACTGTTTTGAGCATGTTCAACTCCAGGTTGTTATGGCTGCACCAGGGGGCCAGCTGTTTAACCTCCCATCTGTATGCAGACTCGTCACCATCCTGGATAAGGCCAATGATGGTTGTGTCATCTGCAAACTTCAGGAGTTTAACAGATGGGTCACCTGAGGTGCAATCATTTGTGTAGAGGGAGAAGAGTAGAGGGGAGAGCACACATCCCTGGGGGGTGCTAGTGCTGATTGTCCAGGTGCTGGGTGTGATTTCCCCCAGCCTCATCAGCTGCATCCTGTCTGCCAGGAAGTTTTAATCCACTGGCTGATGGGGGCTGGTACAGTGAGCTGGGTGAGTTTGGAGTGGAGGATATCTGGGATGATGGTGTTGAACACTGACCTGAAGTCCACACACAGGACCCCTGCATATGTCCCTGGGGAGTCGAGGTGTTGGATGATGTAGTGCAATCCCATGTTGACTGCATCATCCACTGACCTGTAGGCAAACTGCAGGGGGTCATGCAGGGGCCTGTGATTTCCTTCAGGTGGGCCAGCACCAGTCTCTCAAAGGATTTCATGACCACAGACGTTAGGGCAATGGGCCTGTAGTCATTTAATCCTGTGATACGGGGTTTCTTGGGGACCGGGATGATAGTGGGGCTCTTGAAGCAGGAGAGGACTTTACACAGGTCCAGTGATCTGTTGAAGATCAGTGTGAAAATCGGGGCCAGCTGGTCAGCACAGACTTTGGCCAGCTGGTCAGCACAGACTTTAAGAAAGGAGGGTGACATGCCACCTGGGCCTGGTGCCTTGCTGGTCTTCTGTCTCTGGAAGAGCTGGCGCACGTCTTCAACACAGATCCCGAGTGCAGGTGGGGGTTCGGTAGGCAGGGGAGAGTGGCTGGCTGGGAGTGCCGTTGGTTGTGTATTGGGGCTGGAGAGGGTGAGGGGTATGAAAGTTTGCTTTTCAAACCTGCAGTAAAACCCATTTAGGTCGTCAGCCAGTTGATGGTTCCCTGCAGTGTTTCTGCATTCCTTGCAGATGGTTTCCTGTAGTTGGTAATATCTTTCAAGCCACTCCAGAATAATGCTGGGTCATTGGCAGAAAACCTGTGAGTGTATTTCTAGCTTTGTTATACTGGACCCTATCTCCACTCTGTAGGCTTCCTCTTTGGCCTGACGAAGCTGCCTGAGTTTTGCTGTGAACCAGGGCTTAGTGTTGTTAAAGGTATAGAAGGTTTTGGTTGGCATACACATGTCCTCACAAAAGTTGATGTAAGATGTCACAGTGTCAGTAAGTTCATCCAGATCTGTAGATGTAGCCTCGAAAACACTCCAGTTAGTGCAGTCGAGGCAGGCCTGGAGCTCCAGTTTTAACTCATTGGTCCATTTCCTCACAGTTCTAACCACAGTCTTTGCAGATTTTAGTTTCTGCCTGTAGTTTGAAATAAGATGAATCAGAGAGTGATCAGAGAAGCCCAAAGCTGCATGGGGGACAGAGCAATAGGCGTCCTTTAATATTGTGTAGCAATGATCCAGCGTGTTTTTGTCTCTGGTTGGACAATTAACATGCTGTCTGTATTTTGGGAGTTCGTGGCTGAGGTTTGCTTTGTTAAAATCCCTAAGGATAATGAGTAGGGAGTCTGGATACTTGTGCTCCATGTTTGTAATTTGATCAGCCAGATGTTTTAATGCCTCTTTAACACAGGCCTGGGGTGGGATATAGACACCGACCAGAATAAATGATGAAAATTCCCGCAGCGAACAGAATGGTTTACAGTCAATGAAAAAGGTCTCTAAGTGAGGGCTGCATGATTTCTTCAACACTGTGACATCTGTACACCAACCTTTGTTTATGTACAAGCATATGCCGCAACCTCGTGTTTTTCCCTGATAGCTTGCTAACTTGCCTCTGTAACTCCCTGCAATGAGTATCATCGCCCTGGTTACAACTCATATTCCTCTTATGTTTTTAAGAGATTTGGACACCCATGGTTTGTTATTAGGAAAGATAGAAGTTGATTTCTTGGTGATAACTAAATCTTCAAAAAAAATGTGTACAAGCAGAGACAGTCTCAGTAAGCTCGTACAAATCAACTCAAACACCTTTAAATAAATCCCAGTCTGTGCAATTGTAATGATCCTGGAGACAATGAATAGACACCTCTCACCAGACTGGAACCAAACATCGTTCAGGTTTTGTTCTTTTGTAGACTGGAACCAAATAAATGACATTGTGATCAGATATGTGAAGAGGAGCTCTGCGTAAAGATTTGTAAACTCCCTTAATTGAACTACAATAAAGGTCCAAACATTTCATATGCCGAGTAGGAAAAGTGACGTATTGATAAAAGTTACTAAGCAACTTACCAGGCTTACAGTAATTAAAGTCACCCATAACAAAGTTAGGCACGTCCGGTGCGATACTCTGTAGCCTGTGCACTGTTTTAGTAATAGCCCGTGTTGCGGCGTCAACATTAGCCTTCAGGTGGATGTACCCAAGTGTAACAAATATCCGTGGAAATTCCCTTCGTAAACAAAATGGTCACAGAGAAACAGACATGAGTTCAACGTCCGGAGTGTACGGAGTTTCCCTGACAACAACTTGGTTACACCAGTTTTTGTTGACGTATAAACACAATCCTCCTCTGAGTGATTTCCCAGTCACTGCCGAGTCTCTGTCATGTCAGAGGGTCACTTCAAAACCATCGATTTCCAGATTGGTTTGTAAGTCCTGCTCCTTGAGCCAGGTCTCAGACAAGGCAATAAGACAGGTAGTCATTCCTGTATTCCGATAGGAACTTGACATTTTCTTCTGTAGTTCACTAACCTTGTTACCGAGGGACTGTACATTGGTAAGGTTGATTGAGAGGAGGGGAATCTGCTGATGGCCTTGTCTTTTAAGTGTCTGGCGCACTCTACCACGTCTGCCCCTTTTCCTCATTCCCGTTGGCCTGGATATCTAGCTCCCATCCCCACAGAAGGACCATGCCGAGTGATCTCCATAGCGAAACCTGAAGGATCCAAGGCTCCAATGCCTGAGCTCTTGAGTAGCAGAAGAAACTCTTGGCTATACTGAAGAAGCTCATGAATCTCACAACGACTTCTCAAAAAATGACAAAAGAGCGTCAAAATGAGGAGAGAGCCCATAAACCTGAGGTAAGTTGATACTTAAATTGCATGCAGTCAATCAAAAATAAGTTACAAAACGGGTTAAAAAACCAGCAGGGGCGCACACAACTAACAACTGCTAATGCTTGTGGCCGTTAGTCCAGCGCCATCCCTTAAATGAGCATTTCTCTGAAGACTCTTTAAAGTTTTAAGTTCAACACCTATCATCTTGGGGCAAAAGAGCTTCCAGCCTTCTTGTTTACTTGAGTTGCCTGGAACCTGACGTAGTAAACTAGGATTTAGAAGCACTTGGTAGTTCAGGCACATGCCAAAGGCCGTGGCAAACATCAATAATGTCAAACAGATGCTGATGAGCTGTGATCAATCAATCAGAGCCTTCACAATTCACTGTGTGTGTTTCTATGCCGGTAACAAAAGCATGTGCACTTCTGCAGGGGCGATTAGCACTTGAAGGATAGGATTTGAACAGGAGATGAGAAGCTTTCTGATTGGATGTTCGAATTCATTTCACTGCCCATCAGATTTTACTGCTACCTTTGACAAGAGTAGAAAATGAAATTCCAGTATTGATGGGATCGGTTGTCTTGATATATATGTAAGACTTGGTGTGTGAGTTAAACATTGCAATAGAGAGCCTGGATGTGCAGTGAGGACAAGCATATGTTTGTGTTTTCATACACAATTATGTAAGCCTGAGATGGTGTTTTAATGACCCACACTTCAGTGTCCCTTAAAGAGTACGCAAGTGCTCGTTTTTCACCTGTCTCCATCTAATATTTACAAAAAGGATAGCAAAGGGGTGTAGCTGTAGAGGACAGTGATAGTGGCGTCCATGTAAAACAGATATAAATGGGTGTGAATGTAGAGGAAAGTGATGGTGGTGTCCATGTATAAAGGATATAAAGAGGCATACATGTAGAGGACAGCCATGGCAGTGTCCATGTATAAAGGATATGAAGGGGTGTAGATGTAGAGGGTAGTGATGGTGGTGTCTATATACAAAGGATATAAAGGGGTGTAAATGTAGAGGACAGTGATGGCGGTGTCCATTGTCCATGTATAACAGATATAAAGGGGTGTAGATGTAGAGGACAGTGATGGTGGTGTCCATGTATATAGGATATAAAGGGGTGAAGATGTAGAGGACAGTGATGGCGGTGTCCATGTATAAAGGATATAAAAGGGTGTAAATGCAGAGGACAATTCGGGCGGTGTCCATGTTGTAAAAAGGATATAAACGGGTGAAGATGTAGAGGACAGTGATGGCGGTGTCCATGTATAAAGGATATAAAAGGGTGTAAATGCAGAGGACAATTCGGGCGGTGTCCATGTTGTAAAAAGGATATAAACGGGTGTAGATGTAGAGGACAGTGATAGTGGTATCCATGTTAAAAGGATATAAAAGGGTGACGATGTAGAGGACAGTAATGGCGGTGTCCATGTAAAAAGAATATAAAGGGGGGTAGATGTAGAGGACAGTGATGGCAGTGTCCATGTATGAGGATATAAAGGGGTGTAGATGTAGGGGATGGTGATGATGGTGTGGGTTAGACTGAAGGTGTCAGTTTTGTAGTAAAATACCCTACCCTAGCTTCACACAAGTCTACCCAGAGAACATGGGTGGTTTGTTCCTTAGGGTGGCCAGTAGGGGGCAGTCTTGTCTCCAGTCCTAATTTTAAAAAAAAACCAACAGTGCAGTGACACTGTGCAGGACATCTTTGAACTGTTTTAAACGGCTTGTAAAAACCCATCTTTTCAGGCATGCCTTTTTGTAGAGCCCCACCCCTGCCTTCTGTTTTGTTTAATTTTTAGCTTGGTCTGTTACTCCCTATGCCATGTCTTATATTCATTCAATTTATTTTATGTATTTATTCATATTTTGTGTATTGAGTGTAAAGCACTTTGTAACTGTATGTTTTTAAAAGTGCTATATAAATAAAAATTTGCTTTGCTTGCTTGCTGTAGGCAGGGTATCAACTTTGGAGTGGACGATCAAACCATTGTGATGTAAAGGGCAGGGGATCACGATCTTTTGAAACAAATATGCACTATTAAGTGTCTATAATCAGCACAGGTGCTTTCGTTGTGTATTATCGATATTATTGAAATTACATAGTTATGTTTATAGTGATATATTGGGGGGGATATATCATATTTTTCCCAGGATGGGGGGGTCGTGTCCCCCCCGTCCCCCCGGGATTTCCACCTATGGCTGTAGGAGATGCCGTCCTCCGGATGCGATGTTAAACCAAGTTCCTGATTCACTGTAGTCATTAAAGATTTCATGGCACTTACATTTTAATTTTAAATTCTAATTTAAACATTTTAAAGTGTAGGGGGTTCCCTGGTGTCCTGGCAAAAATTCCCAACCTGGCTTTCTCCATCTGGCCACCTTATCATCCCCTGTGTAATTCACTCAATGATTCCCTCCCTCTCCACCTCAAGCTGATGTGTTGTGAGTGTTCTGGTGCAAAATGGCTGCCATGCATCACCTAGATGGGTGCTGCACATTGGTGGTGGTTGAGGTGAGTTTTCCCCCTTCACTGTGAAGCACTTTGAGTATCAAGATAAAGCGCTATATAAATGTAATACATTAATAATGATGCAGGTGACTTTAAAGATGCTGTCAGCTGTGTCAGGAGATACTTGTAGTCGGCACTGATACACTCTCCAGCATTGGTTGAGAATGCCAAAAACATTCTCAGCTATGCCTCAGGCTCTGGAGAGGCGACAGTTGAATACACGGTGATTCTCTGGCAGACGTTTCCCAGGATAGGGACGGAGGAGAAAGAAGGTTTTCATCAGGAAAGCCTCATCCATTCCTATCACAAATGGTACCGATCCCAACTTGGGTGCTGAGGGGAGTGGGCATGATGGTACATTCAAGGTACCAGCTTGAAGGGCCTGTCCCAGAGAGGAATTGGTGAAGATGCCTCCATTACTGTTGCTGCTGAAATCTCCCATGTCGACAGCCAGAAACTGATACTCCGCATCCACCAGAACGAGGAGGACCACGGAGAAAGTGCCCTTATAATTATGAAAACAAATTAGCTGGTGATTGAATTACAATGGGGTTCCCATCAAGTGCAATGATAAAATTTGGGAAGTTCCATTTTTCTTGGAACCTCCTGGCAGTGTTCCTCCAGAGCTCCTCAGTTGGGACTGGCATGTGGGTTTCCCTCATTTGTGCCCAGATGATATCACAGGTGTCCTTCAGCAAATCGGCCATGGTTTACAGATCACGACCGAAACTCGAGGTGATGGTCGTGAAAGAATCCCCAGTGCTGAGGAATATGGGGGAGGTAAGAAAACTATTTGATCCACATTTGTGGCAGTAGGTTATGATTTTCTGAATTAATTGGTATCTTTTATGAACTGATATCATTTTTTGACTACACTATCAATATTAAAAAATGAATAATAATAATCTCATTACAGGCCTGTGCATAGCTCAACGTATCAACTGATTGTAAAAAACAAAACAAAAAAAAGGCGGGTCATGCTCGATTTGTAATGACTGTCTAGTTAAAAAGAGGATGATATGAGTATGGGTATGAGTATGATAGATAGATAGATAAGATAGATTGATAGATCGATAGATAGATAGATGGATGGGCCGTGACAGATTGACAGCCTGTCCATGGTGTCTCCCTGCCTGCTGCCCAATGACTTCTGGGATAGGCACCAGCATCCCCATGACCCTGTGTAGGATAAGTGGTTTGGATAATGGATGGATGGATGGATAGATAGATAGATAGATAAGGTGGTGTTGTGAAAGACTGTGCTTATGACATTTTAATAGGCCTACGTATTCCAAACATACACTATGGAAGCTTAGCCTATACAATAACTTACCTCAGACAGACTGCTAGACGCTGCTCTGAATCAATAGGATCCCCCGGTAGTTGGTCCTCTGCCTCCTCAGATGTGGTGCTAATATCCCCAGAAGGACCTCAAATTGTCCCATCGATATCTAAAATATGTCTGGAACTGGTCGTGGTAGAGCTTCAGCTCCTGTATGGGGCAGTAGAACTCTCCTTTTCTTTCTCTACCATGTGAAATGGGATGTACTCAAAATCTCCTCTTATTTTGTTGAGTGAGGAGGACAAGATCAACATCACTGGATGACGTTGAATTCATTTTTTTTCTGAAGAATGATCTGTCTAAAATGTTGTCGCAAAATCATTTCTCTCGCAAATTTGTATTGCTGCCAGTATGAATAGTTTTGATTTCGCATTTTCATATCGTTTATTTGTCACGCCCCTGGTGTCTAAAGGCCTTAAGGAAAAATTCTGGTGTTGCCATCTAGTGGTTACTGGTTGTAGTGCTATATGGGGTGACCAGAAAAAAACAGATTGTACAATGCAATGTGACAACGTCATGTTAGCTAGCTGACTTAATTTACCCCTTAGCCATCATTGCATCAATTGTCCCCCCTGAGAGATTTGGCAGGGGCTGTCACTGCCAGAGAGATTAGTTGGGTAATGCTGGCATGTCACATTTCTACTCTCCTCGTACTTTATTGGTCTGATGCTCTGGACCCCATGTGTGTCGCCTACATCACATAGTTCTCAATATCTGTCATGGCCCATATTACATTGGGGGTTGATTGTAATTTGCGTTTTTCCCCCAGACGTAAGAAAAAGCAAAGATTTTCTCCCTCAAAGTGACTGCGTGATGCATCTTGTTGTTTGCTGAATTTAGCATGAGTGCAATCAGCTCTACCATCCTAGCACCATACCTACAAGTTTTCAGCTAAAAAAATGTAAAAAAAAAAAAGGTTTATTTTCCTATTAAGGGACACTACAGCACACATATGTATACGGTCCAGTAATTAAGTTGAAGAAGGCAAGTAAGATAAAAAAGAACATGGTCCATTTAGTATATTTCTATTACGCCCCATATTCCACCATTATATTAAGATTGTGTGACCTTGCTATGGCCTCCCTTGCAGCATGAATGATGGCATAGTAAGTACAAATAATATAAGCATAATATGTACAAACTTCTGACTTGTTCTGTTGTCGTGTATTTGACTGTTGTTGTTTGTTTTTTTTCTGTGTTTCTACTCTTCAGCAAGTGTGTAACATGGCTGACTAATTTAGTGGTGCAGGTCTGGTAGGTGGGTGGATACTTGGGATCAGGTTGGATATGATGTACAATTAAAAAAAAGCACAAATGATGGCTATTTATAAGGGATTAGATGTTGGTGTGCCCAACATGCTTACTGTCACATGACCCCTGTTTTGCTTCTAATGAAATTAATGAGAGAACCTTATGAAGCACAGAGGTGAAACGTGTTGTTCGATTCAAGGTTTTTGCTTGACATGGGATAAAAATAATAGACATTTCAGACAAGTTTGTGAGCTCTCACAAATACTGTTTTAATCTGGGTCTGAATGTTTGTCATTATCTTCTTTTTAAGAGGGGGCGGCCATCCCTTTCTACTCCTCTCGAAAGTGCTGCCAAGTCTAAGTACCTTAGCTCAGAATCAAGCTTTTAATAGCTTAGCTGAATTCTCAATCAATCCTTGTCAGGAAACTACTGACTGGCCCGGTGGTATTGATCTGAGTTAAGCAGTTTAGGTGCACAAAAAAAACAAACTCTGAAGAGCGCACACACACACACACACACACACACACACACACACACACACACACACACACACACACACAGAGAAACAGTCATAATCACAAACATGTGCACACACACAAACAGATCGATACAGTTTGTGTTGCCATACGTAGTCTTTTTGCTGGAAGTGGATTATCAGTGGGAAAGGGCAGGCATTTTCTTCACTACCAGAAAATGGGAGAACAGGGTATATTTCTTCAGTTGATTTATGGAAGACCTCTCATCTCACCCTGGATACCTTAAGGTAAGTCGATGAGGTTGCATGTCTTCTGTGTGTGTGTGTGTGTGTGTGTGTGTGTGTGTGTGTGTGTGTGTTTACCTGGATAGTGATACTCTTGTTGACTCGGGACATATTTATACTGTGTGGTTGTCCATTGGCTAAGTTACGCTGGTCCACATCAATTGCAAATGGCTCCTTTAAACCACCCAGATCATATCGTACCTGTAATGAACCTGAAAACAGGAAGGCCAGAGCTTGTTTTAGGGCGCTCTGTATAATCCCTTTTAATGAAACTTTCATATGTCAAAAACAGCGAGACTAAGTGCCTGCTCAGTTTAAGCAATAAGCTTTTAGAGTTATTCATTGCCCATAACCACCGAGTCCAATTCAGATTCACAGGGGGCTGGAGTCTATCCCCACTGGCACTGGGCAGAAAGGCAGGGAGACACCCTAGACAGGTTGCCAGTACATCACAACGTCCACACACACAATCACTCACACACCATTCACACTTGTGTGTAATTTAGATTCCCCCCTTCAAAAATTTTTTTTTATTATTTTTCCCATTTTTCCCCCTTTTCCTCTCCAATTGTATCCGGCCAATTACCCTATTTTCCGACCCCTCCCGGTCGCTGCTCCACCCCCTCTGCCGATTCATGGAGGGCTGCGGACTACCACATGCCTCCTCCGATACATGTGGAGTCGCCAACCACTTCTTTACACCTGACAGTGAGGAATTTTGCCAGGGGGACGTAACATGTGGGAGGATCACGCTATTCCTCCCAGTCCCCCCCCCCCTCGAACAGGCACCCCAATAGACCAAGGGAGGCGCTAGTGCAGCAGCCAGGATACATACCCACATCTGGCTTCCCACCTGCAGACACGACCAATTGTGTCTGTAGGGACGCCTGACCAAGCCGGAGGTAACACAGGGATTTGAACCGGCGATCCCCGTGTTGGTACGCAACGGAATGGACTGCGAAACTAGGATTAAACCCAGGACATTCATACTGTAAGGCCACAGTGCCATCTCTTCCACCATTGTACCACCCAAAGATGTTGCTATGAGCCCATTCTCATCCCATGGTGTCATATACCGACGCTTTACAAAAGTGTCGTAATGCAAGGTATCCTTCCACATCTGCATAGAGACAGACCGAGTAGCGACATTTACCAACATACCTCACCCTAACCCTTAACTCAACCACCACCTAACCTGCCTGAAATTAATATTAGGCCAGTCAATTGTTGGAGAAAAATTGCTGACGCTATCCAACACTGCTGTAGGAGGTTTAATAATTAATGGTTTAATACCCTGCAAATCTCATACTGATGCTGAGGGGTACCTTGTACATCATATATCAATGCTTTGGCAAAAATGTTGATACACAGTATGACACTGTGGGATGAGAATGTGTTGCTGTTACATGCAGACACATTAACATGCTGTTAACACAGCAGCACTGTCCGGAACAATCATATTCCTCTCCTGTTGGCCATCGTTTGGCTAAACTGAAAAAGACGGAAATGAATTTTGTGCAAGGGTGACTCAGGGGGTATTCATGTGTGTAGGCAAAACATGAGCCCTTCTTCAGTAACTTGGTTTTTATTGAGTCATCAAAGCTGTTTAGAAGCTCCAAGGATTCAATCGAGGATGCTTCGTCCAGAAAGGCCTTACTTTAACAGGAAAGCTCATACTGTTTTTTCCCTACTGATTTGACGGTATGCTTGAAACGGGTTCCTGCTTCACCACCCACCATTAGCGATTCTGCAGCCGGTAAAGAAGTTTACACATGTATTACAAATGTAAATGAGGGTGTTCGGGTAGCATAGCGGTCTATTCTGTTGCCTACCAACACAGGGATCGGCGGTTAGAATCCCTGTGTTACCTCCAGCTTGGTCGGGCATCCTTACAGACACAATTGGCTGTGCCTGCAGGTGGGAAGCCGGATGTGGGTATGTTTCCTAGTTGCTGCACTAGCACCTCCTCTGGTCAGTCGGGGTGCCTGTTCGGGGGGGGGGGGGACTGGAGGAAATAGCATGATCCTCCCACGTGCTACGTCCTCCTGGTGAAACTCCTCACTATCAGGTGAAAAGAAGCAGCTGGGGACTCCGCATGTATTTGAGGAGGCATGTGGTAGTCTGCAGCCCTCCCCGGATCGGCAGAGGGGGTGGAGCAGTGACCGGGATGGCTCGGCGGAAGAGTGGGGTAATTGGTCAAGTACAATTGGGGAGAAAAAATGGTGAAAAAAAAATGTTAACGAGAAAAACTCTTCACATGATTGTCTCTCAGTAAGTGGTTATAACTGGTAACTTTACATTTCTAAAGAAATTGCATCAAATGACACAGCTGTATCCAGAAGACACCGAGATGAGACTGTTTGCATCTTTTATGCACAGTGCATATGTGTGTGTGTGCACGTGCATAATGCACACGTGTGTGTGTGTGATGCGTGTGTGTGATCTGTGTGTGTAACTAACCATTGTGCCGTAACACCACAGCCAGATAGTCCTGCACCTTGGAGCTGATAAACATCAGAATAGCTGGTGCATTGGATGTGCTGAAACTAAAGGCCACTTCCTCTTTTGTCAGATTCATTTCCTGCGGGCTCAGGGGATGGGCAAGGATCCTTTCATCCTTATGGGCTCGTGCCGCTGCTTCAGGCAGGAAATTGTACTTGACCAGTGTTCCAGCCTCAAAGAATCCCCCGACATCTGAACAAGAAGATTGGACGAAGGCATTCAAACACACAGCCAAACACAAGAATGCCGCACACACACACACACACAAACAAGCACACAGACAAATAGATTTATACGCAGCTATTTACAACACTAACAGCTTAACAACCACCTGTTTGTTGGAGCTATGCATCAGTATAATTTACGGTATGTGATAAAAAAAGCCACATACATTCACAAAGCGACCACATGCACGTACACAGTGACAAAATCATTGCTAGATACGACTAAGGAGACAACATATATGGCTAGAGAGAAATAAACAAAAATAAATACGGCTGTGCTTAGGAGGCATGGTTATGTGGGTGCTTAATTGCTCGACTGCGGCATCAGAAATAAAACAATACATTGTTTACCAGTGCATTAGGAAGCCTAATGGCATATTCCAACCATTTCAAAAGGCGTATTGATTCTCTTAATCGAGTGTTGAGAGGAGGAGAGAGCTTATTTATCTGGCTCTGTTGGTGCACGGCTGTGGGTGCGTGCACGTGTAATGTGTGTGAGCGTGTGCACATTTGTGCCTTTATATGTCATAGCATCAATTACACTGGAGATAACAGGCACTTTGCACATTCAATTAAAAAGGATGCTCACGGTGGACATCAGTGGGAAATGGGTCTTGTGCGAGTATGCATATACGTGTGCGCTTGTAATTGTGCACACCAATGCAGGGGGGCAATTGTGTAAATGCCATTAAATATACCTTGCACATGTTATATTTTCTGCAGTGGGAGCAGATCAATTTTATCTTTAAATCACTTGCAACTGCACGGTACAATTGTGGATCTTATATTAAAGCTTCAGGACACCCATCACCTCCCATCAGATATCGCACAATGACTACTTCAGCTACACAACTTTCATTTAATACCTGACTAGCGCTCAGAAAATGGCCTTGTGAAAACGACCTCTCACTGGTATATTGTGCTGTGTTAAAAATAGCTAACTGCGTGGCATTCTGCAGCACCGTGGGTTTTCTCCTCCGCTCTGAAATGGAGTGCTGTGAGACAGCGAGTTTGATCTGAAACGCAAGAGTAGCCAATTTCATCAATTGTTCCATGACAAGGGAGCATGATTGCGAAACAATGTAAATGGCTAGCTTGTTCCCTACTGATTTCTGATAATGCAAAGTTGTTGACTGATGTGAATTATTGGAAAAGCTAATGCTAAGGGCCATTAAGATTTCTGGAGCTGAACTTTATTGAAAAAAGTCCTGTGGCTGTGGACTTGATAAATGGCTGTATTACCAATTAGGCCATTTCAAAAAGGTGCTCTTGAATCAGCCAGAGGGTACTATTTTCATCATAGTAGTGAGCTGTACAACTCCACGATATGGTAAAAAAAACCAACAACAAAACGAACAAGCTACAACGCTGTTCGGCTTGACCTGTGGGCAATGGCATTTTTTACTTTTGCTTTTTGTAAAAGAGAAATTTGAACGCATAGAAAGTATTTAAGAGTATTTAAGAATTTAAGTATTTAAGAATTTCCGCTTCTGGTGTGGGAAGATGGCGGCGCGAATTCACGTTTGTGGTGGCCTCACCCAGTACCATCCATGCGGTGTCTTTGTCCATGTCTGCGTTTAAGTTTTGTCTTCATTTGATTGGCTGGGAGGGCTGGTGCTGGATAGGCTGGGAGAGCGTGGTCTGCTGCGTCTTGTGGGCCCAGGGACCACAGCCCGGCCTGGAGCTGCGACTGAGGAGGAAACACTGAGGGTGGTCTGACAGGACAGAGAAGCGGGGCAGGCTAAGCTAACTGCTAGCCTATGCAAACTGGCAGTTTCGATAACACCGAGGACGGTCTGGCGGCGACCTCATCTGGCGTCGACTGTGGTGTTTTTGGTGTTGTCGTGTGCAGTGTGGGGAGATGTGTCAAGGGTGTCTGGCTGGGAGAGACGGCGTTGGATTGGCTAGGAGAGCCTGGACTGCTGCATCCGGTGGGCCCAAGGACCACGGCCCCTGCCTGGAGCTGCGCTTGAGGAGGAAGCACCGAGGGCGGTCTGACAGGACGTGGAAGCGGGGCAGGCTAAACTAACTGCTAGCCCGTGCAGACCGGCAATTACGACAGTCATCCTGGCTTGCGTTCGTTCCCTTGGACAGTGATTTTTTATTTATTTTTTAGCTTGGATACATGTGTTAGTTTAGATATATGTGTTAGTTAGGATGCATGTTCTTGAAGTTCTTGTAGGTTTTGGATGTGTTTTTGTCTTTGTGTTTCACTGCTGTGGGCTGGGGGAAACCACATTTCGTTTCATTTCATGTATGGAAGTACATGAAATGAAATGATAGTGTTTCTGATTCCTGAGCAGGAACACTGATCCGAGACCAGTTTGCCTCTTAACTCATTACAATTCATAGCTTGTCCGGACAAGTGGTCCAAGATCACTGTACTTCCTCTTAAAATCTTTATGTATGCCAGGGGAAGCCGGTCTATGCTCAAATCAATATACTCAACAGTACAGTATGTTCCTTTCTGGGTCCCCGGATGGCGAGTGTCGTGATACGTTTTAATGAGTGCGGGTCTTGAAAGGTGAGGCAAAATCTATAACTGGACTGTGATTGTACAGTCT